>NC_034411.1:80068966-80164146 GCF_002078875.1 Numida meleagris | reverse complement strand
CTTCCCCTTCCCCTTCCCCTTCCCCTTCCCTTCCTTCACTGTAATTGTATTTTCTTTATAAAGTATTAAGTTATGAGTATGGGTCTCTGGATTGTAAACCTTATATTTCAGTACCACTCTTTTATTTTGAGTAGCCTTTTGTAGCTAGGGCCTTAATTCAATTCCTAGAATAACTGCTATTTTCAGATTCTGCTTCCCCGCTTCCCTGTTGGTGCTCTCTCCTTATCTCCTCCTGCACAGCACTTCCTTTCTCCCCTGCTAGCTTCATGTGATCTCCTGCATTAAACACAAATACTATTGCTCAGAGGTGGGATGGATCATCCAAAAAGCTTCTTGGTTCTGTGTGAAAGGCACAGATAATCTTGGGTCATCAGGATTAGTTAACTGTTTATTTATTTGCAGACCAAATTCCTAAACTTTAGTTTTAATTGATTCAAAGTGATTCAGGGATAATACACATTTTGGCCAAGCAACTACCATCATTAATTATTCATGCTTCTCTGGTTTTAACCAGAGTTAAAAACTTGAGTGTTATATCTGAGATATTAAATGGCTTCCTAGTCTAAGTGCAAGGGAATATTTTAGGTACCTATTCTTTTTGCCTCATTTACTTTTTAAAGAAAATTTGAATTTACAATTATGAGTACCTAGGAGATTCTTAGAGTCAATCTTTTTCTGTTTACTTTCTTTCTACCGTTTTTTAAAATATAATTCAATATTGAAATTGTGTAGTAGTCAATCTTTAACTTTAGTATGCTGTTGTACTTCTGTAATGCTTTTCTTGTTTCCATAATTACAGTGGACTTCTAGCTTGTCCAAACAGATTTTTGAGTTGGGAATTTGGTAAGAACTGTATCACCTTTGTATTATGTGTGCATACAGTCGTCTTCAAACACTAATAGTTTCTGTAAGAATCTACATGACTGACTAAAAGGTAAATGAGAAAACACTGAAGAACGTCCCATTTCCTCATTCGTATGCAGTTTTACATCTACATGTGTATGTGTGTGTATGTTTACGTGCACAGACATACATGTATCCACTCTAAGCCCAAGCAAAGGTTATTATAACTACTCTATGGCCATGTGTGAATATTCTGAACTGTTAAATAATATATTTTTACAATGACATTATATCCAATAGTCATAGTATTTGTGACATTTTCCATTTTAAGTATACAGAACTGTATAATCTATCTAATCATATTACTATATTTGTTAAAAATGCCCCCAACATTATGTTGCCCACAGTAACTCTTCTTAGAACTAGAGACATGCAGACAAATAATTAGAAAATACTTCGCCATTTCTGGTTTTTTATTTCAATGTGTTGAGAATTTGACTTTAGATTATGTCTTATGTATTTTCTTCTTTCTTGATACCAAGTTACACTAGATGTTAACTTATTGCACATAAAACTACTTTCTTCGAATCTCTGTTACCAAATTTCGTGCTGAAATAATGTATTTTCAATCTCAATAATGTATTTCAGAATACGAAGGCCTGGAAAACGCTCTAATGCATGAGGTGCCTTTCAGTGCACAGGTACTTCAGTTAAAATAATTGAATGTAACATGGCACACAAGCAATAACTGGATTCTATGCCTGATTTGAAAGCCCAGAGGTAACCACTGAAAACCACAGGAAATGAGGTCCAATTTGAGGATGTGAACTCATGACTTGATCTAGATTTAGTGTGTTCTGGTTTCTGAAACTCTAACTCTGTTTAAAAGCCACTCTGTAATAAGCAACCAGTAAACAATAACTGCTTCAATCTACTTGTTTTCTTTTTGAAGGAGATATAGAAGGAAAACTAGAAAACAATAAAGCAAACAAACAACTAGATAGGAAATAGCAGCAAGTTATCACACTACCCAGATGGCTCATCCTGTTTTAACAGCAGCTCCTAACTGCTGCATGCATCTGATTTAAATGCAGAATGACTACCAGCAGTTACTGTTCTTTGTATTACTAGTTAAGAACTGTTTCCACAGTTTCACATGAAGGAGGCTCCTTCACATTTCATATTTCAAAGGAATAGATCTATTCCATTGCAAGATTTTTTCTGTTCTATTTCTAATCTAGTGCTAAGAATTTTAATATACTTAATCTTCACTTGATTTGTTCATCTGCTTGATTGTTTATACACTGATCACTTGTGTAGGTGCCTCTGGGATGTGCTTTCTCTCATATTTTTTATAAATTTGCAGTTCTTCGGGCTGTGTACTTAGAAGAAGAAGTCATCTTTGTTAGGACTCTTTTCAATTATATGGCTGTTGCATTTCACCTTCCTTATTTGTGTAAGGTGATTTCATCCAGAATGTTATTTGTCTTGCTCATTATTATGCAAAAGAGTATTTCCAAATAACTTTCTTCCTTATCTATAATTTGCTTTCTCATAGCTCCTTCTGACTGCCTCAAAGTCTCTTTATTTGAATTCCCATGGTCTGACTCTCCTTTCAGCGGGAGAACAGGACAACTTGGACAGTATATCAAAGTATTTTGAAGTTGCTGGTATTGCTGATATTAGTTTTCTTTTCTTCAAGCTCAGCTTTTTCCTACTTCCCCTTTTTGCCCATCACGTTAGCAATATCCTTTCCTGTGGACATCTTGCAGAGCAAGCATCCTTGAAGTAATATGGTATGTTGTGGTTCTCTAATGCTACTTCTCTTATCCTATTTCTTCTCCTATTTCTTCATGCTGGAAGATGTCCAATATCACTGTTCTGCCTCTAGTAGTGCAGATCTCATGATACTTAAAGAGTAGTGAAGTGACTGTTTAGATCTTTACACCTAAATGAGGCAATCTTGCTTTTATTTCTTTGTAGATATTTAAATACAAGGAAACTTTTACAGACTCTGGAAAGAATTATTCAAAGGGATAGACCACAAGCAGGTTGGTTAAGGTGTCTAGGGACACAACAGTACTAACTGCTAGTTATAAACCTTCATAGTTCAGAAGCTGTAATTTAGAAGTTCTTGGCCTCCCTTCTGATAGCTGCAAATATGGGTTTTCTTATTCCTTCTAATAAACATCCCTTAGAAGAGGTAATCCTTAGGAGCATAAAGGAATATATGTACATATGGATGCTGTAACTGAAGTAGCAAGAGTATAGGCATCGTTATGGTGATCTTCAGTGGTAATTTAAACTGATGCAATCAAATGTCTGTACTGATGAATTGCTAAACTAGTTCCTTGTACATATTGACCTGAGTGAAAAATAACCTCCTGAGCAGATTCACAGCACAGGCTGCCTGTGCCAGGGTCCTTTCCCAACAGGCAGGTTGGAAGTGGCTACCCTTTTCCGGAGGCTGGGAGAAGTGGGCAGCATGGGCACAGCCAGGCAAAGCCACCTGGGAATTTGTGAACAGACCGTGGGATGAGTTATTTCCCTGTATAGGTGTCACTTTCTTGTCCACTGAGTGCTTGATGAGGTGGTAGCCAGCAGTGAAACAGTGGTTAGATGGATGAAAACAGAAAGATTTGGGTCAGTTGTCTTCTGCAAGGATTACAAAAGAGATTTTGCCAAGGCAGCCCTTGAAGTACCACCACAGATCCTGAAGACAGGTTAATAGAGGTCTACATTTCTACTAAATTCTTATTACTGAGATTACAATTTTCCAGGCATATGCTGGAGGACATACATAAATAATAAGGCTCAGTTATTACTACATAGGCACTTGCACAGGAGTAACAAGCGTAATGGATTAACAGCCATAACTAGAATATGGGTTTCTGCACCATGATGAGTTGATAATTGAGTCATTAGAAATAGAACAACATTTAGTAGCATAAAACACAAAGCCAAGGATTAAGGAATAGTTTCTAGAGCTTCTGCAGTGAGTTAGGAGCTCAGACTGGAAAAAAAAATGTATCTGGTAGTGATCCTGTGATGGACTGATGTGATAAAGCTACATAAAAAGAAAACTAAACAGAATTCCAGCAAGAGTTTACCTGGAATGTAATGTACAATTATGCAAATGAATTAAGCATGATAAAAGGCAGAGAAAGATAATTAAGATAATTAAGGGGAAAAAAAGGTTTTCTTTTGAGAGGAACTTCGCATTCTCAGTCTAACAAAAAAGAGGTCCATAATGTCGCACGCTAATACACCAGAGAAAAACTATTTGAACTAATGACCACTGTTGGCACAAGAACAAATGAGCATATACTGGCCATTAATAAATTCATCCTGAAAAGTAGGCTTCTAAGTAAAAGAGCAACACAATTTTGGAACAGCTTTCCTAATTGCTGCTGCTGCAAAAAAAAAAAGTTGTTAGAGAGCATGATGACAACCAAGAGTAAAAGATGTGATTGACCAAAACAGCAGAACTTGTATGCTTTTTTATGGCCTATATTACTAGAGGGAGATATTACACCAGGTTTTTGGTAATAGAAGCAAGGATCCTGGATGTGTGTCTGAATTCACTGCACTCTAATAACAACATTTGTTTTTACTGATTTTTTGTTTGTATCACTAATGCTCATTTTCTGTATCTCTTAGTAAAGAATACTTTGTGCACTTGATTATATGATGTTTTGCTACTGAGATGTTTAACTACATTTTTTATTATTAAAAGAATTAATGTAGTTAAACATCTCAGTCATTAGATGTGCACTAATTCTTTTAATAATAAAGAATTATTATAAAGAACTACATAAGGCCTTTTTTAATATTGGTAATATTTTAGTTGTATTATTACATTTCAGTTTGGCATGCTGATGCATAACGTCCATTCCCCTCTCCTCTTATGTTTCTATTGGTTGCTATAGTTACCAGCCATTTCTCCTCTCATGTCATTTATGTAGGCTAAATTCCTGATGACACTAAATATCTTACCATGCCCATCTTGCTGTTCCAATTTTGTGGAAAGGCAAGACACACCGCTTGAAATAGGAAGAAGACTTAGGAAGAAATGAATATAGCTCATCTGCATGAGAACCTTGGTCCACAGGTCTGCACTGCCATATATTTGAAATCTGTGTTAACAATAACCCAGCAAAGTGTTGTGCATGCTGTAAAAGAGACTGTCTTGATCTTTACTATTTAATCTATTAAAACATTTGGCTCCGTTCACACACAGTTGGGGGACCAATTAGAAGTCCAGAAAAACTATACACATTTTCTCATGTAATTAGGCATTTCAGGGCATGCTATTAAGGGCCATCTGTTTTCCTGGTTGACTAAGACTGAGAAATGAGATGTTTGCTTTTGCAGTTGTGGTTCGGTCTGTCTTGAGTCTACATTTGATTAGTGCTTTAAGGGGTGGGGGTTGGATTTATTTATAATGGCCTTAATTTGCATTGTCTGCTGAGTATGTTTCATCAGGTAGGATGTTGAACTGTTTATCATTCTAGATGCCCTTTATTGTTTCAGCACAAATAAGTCTCTAGAACATTTTTCTCCATCATTTTTCTTGTTTACTTTCCTATATCACCTGTTTTTTTTCCCATTCTACCATTGATCCAATTTTTCCATGGAGTACATAATTACAACTAGAGAGAAATCACTGACTTTTCATGCATTTTGAATTTAGCTAGTAAAATCAAGCAGATCTGAGCATAAAAACAAAACATACGTTGTAAAGGTACAAGAATGGTCTTACTATCAGCTCTGTAACTTCTGCGTAGTCCCACTGAAGGTAATATAGAATATGTGATGCAGCACCACAATATGGAGATACCCAAAGTAACTTTTAATCCAGGCATTCCTGCTATTCCACCAGCCTTGTGTGTCAGTACCATTAAAATGAGAGCTTAGCCCCTTTGACCTGGTACAGCTGGTTCTCCATATTTTCTCCAAGCACCTCTAAATCCTACCAGGGCAATGACACATAGCAATACTTCCATTCAACATTTTCTAACAACTAATTGTTTCAGCTAGATTTTTAGTCTAGCACAGACATACTTAAAGCCTGCCCCCGCCTCTAAAAAATACCTTCACATATGGGTTAATGCAAATAAGATAAAAAGTGTCATATTCTCTGGCAGTAACAAAATATTCACAAATCTGTGCCAAGCCACCTGGTCATTCTGCTTTAGTTAAGTCATGGTGCATTAATATTTCACCTGCTGTATGTACAGCAGCAGATACAGTTATAGCACTATTCAAACAATGCATCTGTTAATTCATTCACTCAAATGCTACCTTGTATGAAAATTAAAATTGAAAAAAATGTTTATAATAGAGAATGTTCCTGGACCCTTCTCAGTATTAATGTCCCTGCTCTAGCATTACCCATAGGAATGTTATCCCTAGCACTTGCCCAGCCTGGAAGTCTTCCTGTTGGATTTTGGAATGGTTATCAAAATCCATAAGCAGTTTCAGATCAGTATTTAATTTTATTTTATTATCTGATAATTTTATTATCAGTATATTTTAGGCCCTTAGGGTAGGATCATTTCACTGAAAAATAGAGAAAGTTAGTTATCAAGGAGTGAGTGAGTTACTTTTGTCTCCCTTTAAGGTCAGTAGACAATAATGAGGAGGATTTCCAAGCAGCGATTATTTTCCCTAACTTAGAGAGGCCATGCATTATATGTAATTAGCTATCTTATTTGTAGTGAGATGAATCACCCAGGAGTCTGCATCTCTTAACACTAACAAGAGCTAAAATTTGACTTGTCTGTGTAACTTTTGGCTCCCATAAGTTGATTTCATCCTCCTGCAACTGCACACATGGCTCCCTGGCCTGCAATGGAAAGAACTCAGCATTTTTCAGCTGTTCATAGATGACTAGAGATTTCTTCCTCCCTCTTTGAGGAGAAAGGGTACACATTTTTCTGCAAGGACAATAGAAGTGCAGCCACTGTGACCATGAAGCTACAGTTGTTGATGATGATACACACTATAATGAACACAATTAATAAAGTCATCTGAAGTTCATTATCCAGTGAGAAGGAAATGTGGATACTTCTGGTTGTAATTGAAAAGAGAAATAAAACTCCTTTTCAAAGAAAGCTCCCCGAAATAAAAAGTTCCTTTTTCTTAAGTGAGTGAAGTTGCTTCAACACAACAAAAGCTATTAAAACCTTGACAGATGTTCTGCTCTGGTGAAATGTAAAATTGCATGTTAATTTTAACCAAAATGATATAGAGTGTGTCAGAACTTTTTGTTACAATGCTTTTGCAGACTCAAATATTTCTTTTTTTTTCCTCAGAAATTACTTTGTTTCAAATTTGTAGTTATTCTATATTCAGGAAACTGGAAAAAATGAATTTTCATTTCTGGATTTTTTATTTCATAAATAATGCTTGAAAGCATCAGGATTTGGGAGAACTGGAATCATCCAATAAAAGGAATTTTCATCGTTTTGCGCACTCTACTTAAAGGGTCATCTTGCAAAGGTTTTTTCATCCTGAGAATGATCATGTCTGCACCACTGTGAAAATAATGCACAGCACTTCACAGATTTTATAACAAATCACTGCAGATTACATCATTACTAGATAACAATAGCACTATGTTTATGGATGTTTTTATATAAGACAAAATTTTCTGTGCATTTTAAGACCTGAGTATTCCAGGTTTTATAAGCACACAAAAGCTGAGGTCAGAAAAATGGCACAGCAAGGAGCAGGATGGAGAGCCAGCGCCCTTGGCTTTCCTAGGCACTGGGGAAAGCATGCAGGCTCCCTAGGCTCCTCTCCAACCTCAGTAAACATGTTTATATATACTTACAAGTCTTGATTATAATCTTATTATCTACAGTTTCCATGTAATTTCGATTGTGTGGCCAGAGATTCTGTGAGGTCTCTTCTAGTCAATGGCAAGAGCACTATTCGATTCCAATACTTTACCCAGAGGCACAACAGGCTCATTGACTCTCAAAATCTAAACCGAGATCTGTTTTTTATCTTAATGCTGTTACAGGTTTGATGAAAAAACCCTTTGGTGACATGTACAGTTTTTCATGCTACACAGTAGGTCACAGGAGGTCACCACCTCCTGATCCAGCTGCAAAAGTCCACGAAAAATTCAGAGATGTTTTCACTGACTGCCATGGAGACAACTCCCTCTTCATGCCATCACTCCTCCTGCATTCCCTCTGAGAAGAAGAAATTGTCTGTGGAGTTGTTTGTTCTCCCTGGCAGATGCTTTCAGCCCCATGCCCTTTGTCCCTCAGCCCAATAAACCCTGGACATCCCTGTGCCCAGGATCCTGCTGCACATCCCCATGGAATGGGTCTGGGCTAAAGCAACAACATGAGCAGAAACTGCCCAGCCCTTAGGGAGCTTCTATATCACTTGGGTTATCTTGCCTTGTTTAAATCTTGCATTAGGAGAGGTACAAATGGTTGTACGTATGTGAAATCTCTCCTGTTAGCAGAGTATTTTAGACTCTGTGTCTGATCTTTATTTTAATCAAAGATATCAAAAATACAGACTGAATGTTAGAGATATTTTAACAGGCAGAAAGAAGTATGAGTGAGAGCTTAGCAAAGTAACACAGGCTTGGAAAGTAAGATTCAATGACCTTTTAATCACTGGCTTTCTGGGTTTGTAGAGGAAGATCATTTATTTTCCCCATGCTTCAGTATCTTTCAGTACGGTGGGGATAATACAACTTACTTTAAATCAGCCTCGGGAGGAGAGATGTTAAATATTGGCAGTTTATTACAGGTTTTGATCAAAGCATCGCACCTAGCTGTTTACTTGGGCAAGTAAATTACATGTGTAGAAGCAGAATTTCGATATAAAATAGGTAATCAAATGATGCTGTGGTAAGGCATTCCGCTCTGACTCTGGCCAGAGGGTACCAGAGGACTGTGGCATTTTATGAGACATTTGTACCATGAGCTAAAAAAACAACTGGACATTAGAGAGCCTTTGACAACCTTCAGAGGAAAAGAGGAGTTATCACTTTTAAATCTGAAATTACAGATAATTACATTTTCCTCCCTCAGTTCCCCTGTAGTTCCAATTAGAGATGCTGTTTCTCACTTCTCCTTCCAAAGCGTGGCGTGATGCCGCTATGCATTATTGAGTAGCTGCCTCATTTGACCCCAGAGGCGACTGCTTTTGGAACTGGATGGAGCCAGCCACACAGATTCCTTGACTACACCACAGAAATATTGTGACTGGTTAAATTAGATAATGCTCAAGAAGTGTTGTGAGATACTTGGATTAGAATAATTATGTAAGGCCAAATTAATTATGAGTATTAATACAATCTTGATCTAAAGAGTAATTTGAATAAAGGATAAAATAATAATGAGATCTTTGTGAGTCACATACAAGAGTGCTTTGCCTCACCATACAAAATATCTCCCACATCATTTAAAATGTTTCTGTTGAGCAGTGCAGGGAGGGCAGTGCCACTCAGAAGTGACAGAAATATGCACTGCTGTATGTGAGTCATAGCTGAACTCCAACACTCGCTCCTTTGTTCGTGTAACAGGCATAAGACATCCTGTTCCCTGCTACAGAATTGCCTGCAGTTAGATAGAATCTATAGGGATCCCTATATCCCTTGATAGAAAGGAAAATGAAGACTCTGCCAGACAAAAGGGGTGTTTTGGTTTTGTTTTGAGGAGTGGGGGTTTAGCTTTACTCCCTGTACAGATCTGTGCTAATACGGCACAGCCATTCTCATCGCACGGTGAAATTCTGATGTTTCTGAAATCAAGGAAATATTTCCATTGACTTCAGCAGAACCAGGATTTCAATCACTTAAGTGTTTTAGTGCCATGCTCTTTCAGGTATGGAAATGCAGAAATGCTGAATATGGTGTAAATGTGTATGCCATGTAGACTATTTTCCTACAAAAATAGAAAATGGAAAAGTCAGACTGAACTGATTTGACTGGTCTACAAATCTCTCAGCAGCTGGGTGGTCAGCACGGCTTTCCACTAAAGGCTTTTTCTTGGTAAAGTTTATATATTTTATTTGGTATACCAAATAAAAAGTTTGGTATCAGATTTATTTTAATGAAATTTGAATGTATGAAGATCAGACTTCTAAGTCTAAAGTTCTTTTACTTCCTAGGGTAGATTATTTTGATTAAATATATATATCTACAGGATATGGAAGACATCTGCTTTAGAGTGAACTGAGCTGCTTCTAGATTGGCGCTGACTCTAAGAGAAATCTGCAGAAACTAAGTAAACTTAGTCACAAGGACATTATAGTTTTCTACTTAATTTTTGCTAAGTATTTTAGAGCTTTAATGAAACGGGGCTGAAATACTGAATTATTTAATGATATTAAGCTAGTTAGCAGAGAAATGTGAGTACAGAATTGTATTTTACTTTTAAAAGCAGTGTATCTTTGCAGATTTCAACTTTTGTTTACTACATAACTGAATATTTGAACTGACCAATCATTGTCTTTTTAGGTACTGGTCAAATATCTCTAATAAATAGTCTTCACACAAACTCCTCTTACAATACCACATTTTCACATGCAGACTTCCTCATTATGCAAAACTTCAGCTGGCCAACTACAGCAGAGCATACAAATGATATTCTGAACATTTAGTTCTAGTTCTTTTATTTTTGTTTACTTCTGTGCTTCTTTATAATGAGATACACATTTCTGTGTGTCAAGGATTATAATTACTCATGTCCATAGAGCAGCTCACTAGAGACTATAATTATTGCTTGCATTTTGGCTCAAGGCAAGAATTAGACTAGCAAGTCTGACACGGTCATGACTCTTACATTTTAATTTGTTCACCTCCTGGTAGCACCCAACAGATCACCTATGCCTCTCCTAATTTCTCATTACAAAGAGATGAAACTTCCGCCCCTCTTCCTTTTTTTGTGAGGATGCTCTTCATTCCTCAGAACGAAGTTCACATTACAAAGTCGCAGAGCTGTCTGAATTTTCACCTGGTGCATGGATGAGAATGGCACTTGGGGTGGCTGACTACAGTTACAGCACAGTCAATGTCACAGAAATGTCCAAGGCCATAGAAGCATTGGCTGACACAGCAGAGTGCACAGAGTCAGAGAGCATTTTCTTGTTTGGGTGAATTCAGCACGGTAATGGGGTGAGCTATCAACCTACCATGGCTGGAGAAATAAATTCAGGCTGGAGACAGCATATTACTCATGGGCCATGCGTACTCTGAGAAGCAGACTGATGTGGCTGCTGAGCACTCCTCGAAGGCAGATGCAGCACCTCCCACTGGTAGCCACTCCTTTGCTATTACACAACTGACAACTTCTTGCTTATTTCATTTTCTCTCTGGTACATAGTTTAATTTCCTGAGAATTTTTTTGCTTCAATCCAGCAGAAATCTTCACCGTTTAACACGGTGGTAAGGCATTATGGTTCGTGCTACATCTTGGACTACAATAAACAAGTTCTATCAAGCAATAAAAACAGGTAATGTCCTTTCTTTGTCTACTACCTGTGAATTTTGAGCCTCTAAACCACTGAAAAACACTAGGCATGCACACTTTATATCAGTTGGATGACTGACTTTTTGCAAAGATTTTCCTCCACAGAAGGGAGCCCTGACCATGTTCTGAGACATATACGCTGTGGGAGCTTGATTTGGAAATGACAGCCCTAGCTATAATGCTAGCATCAGCCAAGACCATTCTCCATGAAGCCATGATAAGGTACCTGAATGCATGCAGAGATGGCCTTTCTCCTCTACTTGCTACAACTTAGTGAACAGAACAGCAACATCTTCCTCTATACCAGGCATGTTCAGCTCAGCCTGTGGGCTGCACGCAGCCTGGTACAGCTAGAAACGTTGCCCCACGATTGTAAATTTTTAACATTATGTTATTTTCTGTAATACTTTTCATGAACCAATCCAGTGTAACTAGCAATATGACTAGACAGAATAGCCTCATGTTGCGCCAGGGGAGATTCAGGTTGGACATTAGGAAATACTTCTTCTCTAAAAGAGTGGTCAGGCGCTGAAGTGAGCTGCCCAGGGAGGTGGCAGTCACCGACCCCGAAGGTGTTTAAGAAGTGTTTAGAAGTTGTACTGAGGGACGTGGTTTAGTGGGAAATATTGATGATATGTGGATGGTAGGACTGGATGATCTTGGAGGTCTTTTCCAACCTTGGTGATTCTATGATTCTATGTAGTTTGAGTGTGGACTGCATAGAAGACAATGGAACATCGTGGAGGGGAGGGTGTAGTGCAGTGCTAACTCTACCTCTCAAACCCACCACACAGGTGCAGTCAAATCAAAACCTGCCTGTAGTACACATTACATGCACTTGGGCCACTGGGTGAGTGATTACCGATAATAAAATTTCAACCTATCTAATGTCATCTTAAAAAAAGAAAAATTGGGGATGAAAGAAGAGAGTACAACGAAAAATGGACAAATTAGTACTTCTTTGTTCAGACAAATATTAAGGCACTATGCTTAATTTGTAAGGAAATCGTGTCAGCTTTCAAAGATGACAATCTGAAAAGACATTACAAGCAAAAAATGCTGCCAAATTCAACACATATCAATGAATGTTTCATACAGAAAAAATGGAAAAGTCTAAAAAAAAGTAATTGTTGAAATGATAAAGTTACAACTCAAACAGACTCTATGTTTAAATGTGATACGAAGGAACATGGTTTAGTGGGCATTATTGGTGGTAGATGGACAGTTGGACTAGACGATTCTGATTCTGGTTCTGGTTCTAGAGATCCTGACTGCAAAAAAAAAAAAAAAAGAAAACTACTGATGGTAAGTTTATTAAGCAATGCATGGAAAGTGTAGCAGATATAATTTGTTCTGATAAAAATGAATTTTTCTAACATCAGTTTGTCTCACAAGACTATAGCCAAGCAAACTGAAGAAACAGGAAAATGCATTGAAATAAATTTGGAGAGTAAAACTGCTAATTTCAAATTTTATGCTTTGGTGACAGATAAAAGTACTGATACAACAGATGCAGCTCAACTGGCCATTTTTATTAGAAGTATTGATAACGATATAATGTCACTGAAGAAATGGTTTCTTTGGTACCATTGAATAACAGCTAAATATCTTGATTGTTTTAATAAAATATACAAAAAATAAAATGTTTTGTTACTTATATACATTAACTAAATTACAAATTTTATATGCAGCCCAAGACAATCCCTGCTCACTCAGTGCAGCCCAGGAAGGCCAAAAGTTTAGACACCCATGCTCTATACCCTTGGCTGAGATCTTTCCTTTCACCTTGTCACCATTTACAGCTGGCTGCATGGACTCTACAAAAACCATGTCTATCTTGAAGCCAGGGTAAGGAAATACAGAATCTCCAGCTTTCTGTTATTTTCCCGATCATGGTTAATATTTTATCACAACATTTTTAGTATTACAAACCAGTTGCCAGTTTGGCCATTAGGAGCTTTGCTGAATGGACATCTCACTTATTGTGAGATTGAAACAGGACTATAGTTTTTAAATTGAACCTGGGATCAGAACTCATGGGAGTTCCACACAAACACAACTGTAATGACTTAAATGTACTACTTGTGTCATGCCTGAATTTAGTCCCGAACAATATTTTTTTTCAGATAATTGTCTGCATTACAGAAATGCTGGAAGTGGTAAGAAGAGAGTGAGTGAGTGAGTTGTAATTATTGCACTTTCTGTTTCAATAACTCTGTGTTGTAAATGTTCACAAAAAAGTGTAAATCAGTAAGCTAGTACTGCATACTTTAAATCCTCTTGCTTCTTTTAAAAGAAGACATCTCGCTGTAGGATTTTAGGTCTTTTCACAAAATTGCTTCAAAAGACAGAAGATAATTCCATAGTGTTTGCATACACTTGATATATATCTTTGCAATTGTTCTTCTGAGTTCTTTTACTTAGAGAATAAAGACTGTTTAAACTTTACTGACACAACTTGTAATTTCTTTATAACAAATAATGGAAGGACTTAAAGAAGCATTTAAAGAAGATTTAAAAATAAGAAAAAAGCTTTTCCATGAGAGCACAACTCTTGAAAAATAACATCAGCTCTGACACTGAAATCTTTATAATTTAATGAAATCATAATAAGAAGTACTTTATTTCATGTGTTAGGGATTTTCAGTCCAAGAGAATGAACTAATGCGTACTTTGGGGGAGAAAGGCACTGGGAAAATATTACAGCAAGGCATCTCAAACTTAACTCAGTTGCTGATAACAGCAGTTCATAGTATATGTGTGCAGGAAAGAGAGTCCTGCCCTTCCCCCTCAGCAGTTATGTTCACTTATGCTGATACCTAACTTGTCTCACTAGCTCTCTGCTCCGCATCACTAACTGCAACCGAGGTGCATCTCTTAACCCACCTACCACATTCAACAGAAGCTCTTTGCCACTACACAAACCCCAGTCTCAGCCAGCAAGCCCAGGTCTGGACACAGGATGACAGCACCATGTAGGAGGCTCCCGGAGAGCTCTGGTTCCCAAGGCACTGATGTACTACATGCAGCAGCAATGAGCCACACTCACTAGGCAACACCTGTCACCTCCATGATCATGCATGGTTGGGCACCTTCACAGCAAGCAGGAGCTGCTGCTCTGCAGTGGCACTGCACTGTCAGTGGTACCTACACCCCAGCAGAGCAGGGAAATGCATTAAGCCCCTGAGGCTGCAATTTCTCTCACCAAACTCAGCTGTCTAAAGCTCAGAGATCTAAGTGCTGCTGTGCTCTCTTCCTAGCTAATAGAAGGAGACAGGACTCCCTGAAGGTGTCTGCCCTTGGTTGCTGGGTTATTTGCTTGGGTTTTCTTTTTTCTTGGTAGAAAGGTATTGTTTTTTGATGCAGAATTCCTTTCTACACTGCATCCATCCCAGAAGATGGAAAATGGAATTATGTGAGTATGAATGTGTATATATACATATGTATACGTATAACAGTCAGACCTCCAACAGCCACACTGAAAATTAAAGAGTCTGTTGATATCAGAACATGTAGATGCCAAACTGAACTGAAAAGATGAATAAATCTTTCTCTTAAAATTTCTTCCTACTGAGACTGCCAAATTAACGCTGGTCACCTTTTGTCAATTAATTATCTAAACTTTTTTGTTTGAATCTATTTTTCACCTAAGTTTCAAAAGTGTGAGCTTCCACAATTACATACTATTTCACTAAACATCCAACTTAATCAGTTCAGTTTTCATTTACTTGTGCAAAGGATATCAAAGAATCTCAAGATTTTCTTTGATCTTCTTATAAAGCTTTAGAAATCTCTGGCAAGACTCAAGGTAGAGTAATGTTACTGATTGATACAAAGAAGTTTGACACCTGAGAAGGAAGTCATTGAAATGACTGAAAATACTGAAATTCTTTAAAGATCAGATTTCTTCTAAAAGATATCTCCCTCAATCAACTGACCTGGGTGTGCTCAATGAAACTGAAAAGCTTCATAGCTTCCCAGTTAAGCTAATATTAATTTTATTAACTAAGCTTATTAAGTATTAGAAACAACTTGCCTTTTTGTTAACCAGCTTCATGAAAACCAGTTGTAACTATCAGCCCTGGTCTTGGCTGAACCAACCCAAGAAGGCTTAGAGAAGTCTTGGCTCTAGATAGTTTGTTGGAAGAGCATTTTCAACATAAAAATAACAGATGGTTTCCAAGCAGCTTTTCATTCTGTTTCCTTAAATTATATAAGATGTATTTTTATTCTCTTAATACCAAGAAGGAGCTAGGAAAACAGCCTAGATAGATGGTTACACATAAGATATTGAGTATTTGAATAGGATGCAACATGCTGCATACTGCAAATGACATAAATCATTAAAAGCTTTAATCTTAAAGACACTTAAGTAATTTATACAATTTATTGGCTAGTCCACAAGTGTTTCAAGGTTAATATTATGCTGTTATGCGTTGTTGAACAATGCCAGTGGTCAGTTACTTTCTCTTTCCACCACCTTATTTTGTAGTTGTCATTAGTAATATCACCTAATACTTTACTGAACTTCCATTTGCCTGCTTTCTCACTGGGGAGATATATTTATGTTCCCTGCAGCCAAGTACCAAAACAATAATATGAGTAATATCATCTTCAAAATTTAGTGCCATTATGCATACATGTTTAAGAACACAAAAACTTCTCAAAGACCAGTAAATATAGCCAAGTCAATCTTGGACAGCATTGTTAAATTCTGATTTTTCTACTTAGATTTGTACATTTATTGAATTATAGGATCACATAGTTCATAAAAAAATACTAGGACATGGTCATTTCTACTGATTTTGCAACAAAACACGCACCATTATATTAGAAAAATAGAACAGGAAAAGAATGAAAATTGTATTTTTCTATTAATCATTGAACAGTATATAAAATTCTACTCTGAGCTATTTGAAGTTCCACCTGAAAATTTTAGCAGTAAGTGGTTATTGAAATACACATATAACACAAAAGAAAATTTTGTTAACTCCTTTAAGATAGAAAAACAGATGTCAAGCACAAAGAATTCCACAAATTATTAAATATTCCTTTAACATCATCCTCCCCATAAGGTTGCTATGTAAATGGATTACCTCTTTGTTGGAGAACATACCAAGCCAAATGCTGTTACTTCAGCCTCTCATTTCTAAAAATGTTGCACAGTACCAAAATGTTTTATTCCTATAATTTGATATTTATTTTTTTCAATATGCCTTTTTGTTTAAGAGATTTATTTTCATGAAATGAATGAAAAGAAAGGTTAATAGGAATAAAAAGTGGAAGTTGGGGCTAAAATAAACTATTTATAATCACGTATCTCTCTGTAGAAATGCTAAATATCCTTGACCTAAGGATAATTGCCAGCCTTGAGTGGCAAATGGTTGACAAGAGACACCTCACTCAGAAACTGCATCAGTTTTCATTGGTAACTCTCAGGCTTATAGCCTCCTTGCAGAAGTCCACCTGTTCAGTCCACATCTGTGTTCCCTGATCTCGTCACTCTTGTCATGCGACATCTCAGAGGTTTGTTGGAGAGGGGTATGACAGGAACAACTTTTCCTAATCCAGGCTGATGCAAGCAGTGTCTGTCTCTTTTATAGCATGATTCCTTTGCATCACCCACTGAATCAAACCATGCAATTAGGCCCTATAGTATAATCTATATCACTCTATAATCCATCCCTAAAAAATGTTATTGTAGTGTAAATTACTGTCAGTGTACAGAGGCTGGATAAACAGATATTATTCTGGTGTGTACTCCACTTTCATTAATACTATCAATAAGAAAAATCCCTCGCCTTCCCAGGCAGGCTGGGAAATACAAGCATCTGAGACTTCACGAGCCTATTTACACAGGTACTCTTTGCTAAATAGATACATTCGTGTATCTTCGCTACATGAGCAAGACAAGATAAACAAATACAACGCCATGGAGACTGCAGGAACTTATTTAATCACAGGACCATTCACTTGATTTTCTTAAGCTCTTTGCATATTAGTCACTTGATTTCAAGCCCATCTATTACACAGAATAAGCAATTCACCAAACTTTTAGATTCAGACATCAGAATAAACCTGATTTATCTGATCAAGTAAATTGAAAATAAAATTTCACAGTCTCTGGCGCATTCAAAGATAAAAATCTTTCCCTCCATTGTTCTCCCCAAAAGCGTACACTTTGTCTCCAGTAAGTCACTGGAGAAGTAACACATCAACTACCAAAACTTTTAACACTAAGACTGGAATTAGACAGAATACAGAAATGTGTTTCAAAATTAATGCAGTAAAGAAATATGGCAACAGTAAGGGTGTTCCTATGCTTCACTTTAATATTTCCTCATTTGGGTGACTGGTTTGCAGTATGAGCATCTTGGTAGAGCCCAAGCTAGAAAGAAGGCTTCAGGATAATAGATCTAGCTTTAGGCAATAGTGTTCGAAGGGAAAGAGGCAATTAATATTTTAAAGCCAGCAGAACTGTGTGTGGGCAGTAGGGAAGAGGGGGTTACCTGTAGGTTTAATGTGGAGCAATTAAGCTCCTGCAAGTTCTAAACCCCTTCCCCACTCACAATTAAAGATATAGATAACTTCTCAATGTACAGTGGCTGACAGTTCACATGATTGAAAACCAGTATCTATCAATCTCTGTTTACCTCTTGTTCCATAAGGGGAAAACCAGCCATACATAGAATACACGGAGGACAAAAAGAGCTTGACTAGCAGTGTAGAGATCGTTTCCAGCATAAAACAACTTCATCCATCAACTCTCTCCAGCAATACATGACTGGGAGTTTCACTTGCCGAACACAGGTGAAGATATCAAAAGAAGAAACAACAGGTTCAATTATCATTTCAGGCAAAATTTCAAGATCCTAATGACTTTCTGAAAGTCTCTGCATGGTTTCTTAAGCTTCTTTTGTTTGCTTTTTTGTCCTCAGAAAGATAATTGCCAGAAAATTTGACTTGAACTAGCAAGCATTCGTGGGGAGGGGGGAAGAAAGGGAAAGGGTGTGGGATGTTAACAAGTACAATTAATCAACTCCTGAAGTCTTTCTTCAGTTTGCTTTAAAACTTATACAAACCTATAACCAGATCTGTAAGAAGCTTTAATACTCAGTACCTCATCATGGCCTTTCAATGCCTAAAGAGGGCTCACAAAAAGTTGGAGACTATTTACCCTTGTCCTATTCACTACAGGTAACAGTTCTAAATAAAGCAAGGGCGGATTTAGATTAGATATAAGGAAGAAATTCTTTACTATTTACTATTAGGCACTGGAACGGGTTGCCCAGAGAAGCCATGGAGGCCTCATCCTTAGAAGTGTTCAAGGGCCGGTTCAAAAAGATTTTGAGCAACCTCAACTAGAATCCTTGGTTACGGCCTGCTGTGTTAGGCTATAAAGCATCTAGATCCACCTATTAAACATTATGTTTCATTATTTGTGCCTTGAAGTTCAACGCTTTTATTAGTAAAATCCACCAGCAAAGGTTGCTTTTAATGCACATTACTGCTGTCTCATAGCAGAGAAGGCTACAGAATAGTTTCTGACAGATCCAAAGCATTCCACGGCTCCCCACAAGCTCTTTGGAGGCAGAGAAGCTTGCCCACATATTTCAGGATTTCAGAAGCAGAGTTAATGCCTGCATAGTACTTGGATTACCTTCTTAAGCACTCTCATAACTCTGATATATGTTCTTGTCTTTAACCTATCAATCTTGTATCTGGAAGGATATAAAAGGAAGACTGTCAAACTAAGCTTTGCAAATAGGAATCCAAAAGAAGAATTAGGATAGCCTCCAAAATATCTGTAAAAACATCCTAATTTTCATACTAATTTTCAAGTTTTGTATTCTCTCTCTTACCATTCTCTATTAATGTCACAGAAGATTCCAGGCTGTTCTTTAATTTACCATGGTGATTTTTCAAGGAATTTGTTTAACAGGAGTTTAACGAGGACGGCCCATAATATCTCACTGATACTAACTGTGGGGTACCCAAGGACACCTAAGACATGACTTCCATCTGCCAATATTCATGGGTCCAAACCAATAAGCCTATAATGCTTCAGACTTCTGGTGCATGCAAAACTGCATGAATTAGTGCCGGTCCTTGACAGCAGTGAAATTACTTCTGATAAGTTCTTTGTAATACCAGGCAAAGCATCATCAAAAAATATTGAAAATCATATATGGGAAAAAATCAACACACCCAACTGACACCAGATCTCTAACTACAGAACACAACTTCTCAAGGAGTATCCTTCATCCAAGTTAGCCCTTAAAGAAGTCCAGGGAGGGGAGGGACCCAGGGTCCACCCCTTCTGATCACATGGGAAGCACAGGTGAATTACTTGCACCTGAATTTCCCCCACCCCCCCCTTCCACCCCCCTCTTCCACCAGGTGCTCAATCATCAGTTCAGGCAGTAACATAACAGTTCCTTTACAAGGGACTTGTACGTTCAGCGTTCATTTACCTAGGTTACTTGCCTGCCTGCCCTTGAAACTACATAGAAGTTTGGTAGATTCTTGCTAAAAACTGAAAAGCAGCACAACCTTCTGTTGACTTCAGAAGATGTAATGGCTTCCTGCCCCTGACCTGAAAGCCCGCTGCTCTAAGGGATATGTAAAAAGGAGCTGAATTAAACCCGTGAGCAATGTTTTTTGAAAAAAAGAGTTTACTCTGCCTACCTACTTATCATTCCAGTAATTCCTTGATGTCCAAAACATCTTCCAGAAGAGAAAAATAATCAACAATCTTTGGAATATCTTGACTGCCTTGTACAATGTTATATCTCAATGACATGACACTGAAAAATTATATCAAAGCCTTTTTGTGACACTTCTGCTGCTTCAGGATTGCGTTTCAGTCTCAGATTGGCAGCAGACTAGGGCAAAGTAAAGATAGCAGGTACTGATCTACAGTGATATGATTTACCTCCTTTTTATTCATTGACCCAAGTGATGTGAAGATCACCCTCATAAAAACTGGCATCAAAAAGGCCTGATCAGCTGTTTTTCACCTCACTAGTTATTTTACTCTACATCTGCAGCAGTACTTTTATATATGGAAAGAAAATATTCTTGCTTTGATCTGAAAAATTCCTATGACTTTTTTTTATCAGTTCAATCACATCCAAATAGCATATTTTTGTACTTAAACATACTGCCCAGAGACTTGCATCAAGAAAAGCAATGAAAGGAGTTATGATTCTTGGTTCTTGTTTCCAGTTTCTGTGCAGAAAATTTCTACAGTTCCTTCCATCCTGTTTCTGAATCTTGGTGTTATTTTCTATTGTTACTTATTACCAGGAGTTATTCAAACAAGGAGACATTATAAGGTGTTTTGGTTTTTTTTTTATCCCTTTCAGACATCAGAAGAAGGTGATCTCTACAAAACATTTTAAAAACATACATACTTTAAAATAAGATGTTGCCAAATATTTCTAAAACCTTTCAAAATCAAAGCTGTATTCATCTCCATACCTTTTGTAACAACATTGTTTTTGTAGCTTTTTCATCTAGGGTACTGGATAGTTTGCTGCTAAGCAGAATACTGCTTTCTTTCTTTTTCTTTTTTTTTTTTTTTTTTTGTCTCTTTCTTTGAAATTGATCATTCAATCCCTCACTGAAAAGTATCACCTAATCCCCATGTAAGCCAATCTAGATTCCAAGAAGAGTGCCTAGTCATTAAAAAGGATGCTTTTAGCCTTTATTATATGGGGAAAAATAATAAAAAATATGGGAAACATTTTATGTGATTCTTGGCAACTCAACTTTAAGACTTGAATTTCACATTTATTTTTAAAATGAAAACAGAAATCCACATTTTTATCATTTTTTTTTATTTTCAGCTTAAACTGTTTTAATCACCTAGCAATTAATTGTTCACGATTTTCTGATATTAATAGCTCAGAAAGTTCCCTTTCAAGGATCTCCTCTGAAAACTTACTAAGCCCTGACAAAAGTCTGATCAGAGATGCATATATGATTTTACAGTTAAGGACCTGTCAGCTTTTCTATTATACAGTTTTACTGTCAAGGATATTTATATCATCTCTGAATTCCTTCAGGAACATCTGAATGATTCTTTCAGGGTTTCCTATATTGGTTAGGAACTTGCAAGTTCTCTGTGAGCTACTTAAAACATTTAACAGAGACTTTCTTAGCTCTGTGGTGCAAGCTTATTGCACACAGTTCATGCAACTGTGACATAAGTATAGAAAGTCATTATGGAATGACATTTGACACAGTACTTGATAGTAATGTTTTCACGTACAAATCGTGTAGTATCTTTATTTGGGAGTTCTCAGAAAAAAAAAAAAAAAAAACATAAATACTCTGCCTTGCAAATTTGCAAAGATTTTAGGACTGTGTTTGGAACGGTGTTTTGTGCTCATGCTAAAACCTACTCTGTTGAATTTATAGTCAAGTTATCTAAGCACATGGATTTTGAAAACTGCAACATCTCTGTTGTATCAGTGTATTTGGAAAATATATAGTGATGCTTTACATAGACATATCCTGGCTTACAGCTGCCACTCCTCCAAAGGAGATGGAAAACAACAACAACAACCAAATAGAAACCCTCTGTCTAAGTTGGTTGTTAATTAGCATCTTTGTTAATATCGGTCAAATAGGATAACCAACTATATTAGTTAGGGTGCCAGTAAAGAAGCTGAAGACAGAAGTTTAATCTCTCACTCTGTGGTTGATTCCCTGTGACACTTTGTTTAAAAAAAATAAAATAAAGTTTAAATAATGGCACTTTTCTACCAGTGAAATGGCCAAGGAAAATAGCAAGATGCTCAGCTATGGTACTAAAGAAGGGCTCAAAATTGTCTAAAAGCTGAAGCAAAGCACAATGGAGAAAAGAGATGCCAGCAAGAAATCTTCAAATAACTTTCTTTCCAACTGCAGTTGTAAGACAGAAAAATAAATTAGATGGACGCTGGGTCTCACCCACCGGGGCTCTTCTTATGCTTTCTGTGCACTTCCATGTTTGTTGTCACTTCTACTGGACTTACCTGATATGGAGACCCAGGTGAAACCATATTGTCTGTCAGTCTAAGGAGTGATCTGCATTACATTGGGATAATTTCTTTGCCTGTGTATGAATTTCAAAATGCCATAACGTCCCAGAGCATTCAGATAGTTTATCTTTCTCTGTATTCCATGAAGAAATTAAAAATGGTGAGGACAAGTTGGTACTCACAAAAATTGGTGGAACAATTTCTAGCTATGAAAACAAGTATATAGGTAATTATTTCAGAGGAACAGAGGTATTCTTAGCATGTGAGGAAACACCAGTGACAACACAGGCTTCTCTGAAGTCTGGTAGTGCCTTAAAAATTCTGGAGCAGTCTGGAGCATTTGAATTATTATTCCTAGAAGATATTTAATACTGTTCTGAGGGTTACCTAAACAAATATTTCAAATGAATAAACAAAGAGGAAAAGATATTTCTTACTTTTTATAGCATCTTGCTTGCAATGGCCTTAATTATGTTTGAGAATGAGCATCTATCATGCCATTCAGAGGTTCAGGAACCTAACCTGTGGTGCTGACATTTTTTCCTATTTGTTCACTACCCAAATATGAATTATTATGAAAGTGTGCTAAAAATCCACTTTGGCCGGTTCTGAGATATGGAATATGAGAAAATAGATTCTGAATCATTTGAAAAATGTTTAGGGTGCCCTTTTATACTCCAATTCAAGCAACATTTAGCTTGACTTATGCTTACCTTTGGCATGTTTAAAGAAATCTGGTTTTTAAATCACCAAGTTATGCATCTTAAAACTACATATTGCAATCACAACTGTGCCTCATTGCGTATTTATTAAAGGCCACATTTTCCCTTGAAAGAAAACGACTTCACTGAGATTCATACACATTTTTGTGTGTAGAATTTGGTGATAAAGCATGGATAAAATAGTAGAGGAATGAAAACTATAAAAGCTATTGGAAAATAACTCCCTTCCAAATGCAAGGTGCATGGGAATAAAAGAGGATTATCTCCATAAATACATCGCTTGGTTCCTGGTTCAATTTCACCTCAGATTCTCACAGATCAGCGTAGAGGAAAACTTCTGATTAAATCTTAGTTTAACTCTTACAAACCTTAAGGAAATTACATAGAAGCCACATATGTCAAGTATTACATGTATTCTACTGAACTCAGATTTCTTTACTCTTAGATATGAATTATCCAAGTAATCTACACAAGAATTTCAGTCTGTTGATTTGCTATTTTATTTTTCATTTTCCTCCAAATCCTTGAGAACTCAAGATATACAACAAATCAAGCTTATAGGAAGGGGCACTAAACCAAACATTGCTATGCTTTGATTTTACATAAATAGTGAATTTTACAAAAATAGTGAATTGCTTCAGCAAAAGCCTAGAATCAAACTGAGAGCTGAATTAATTTAGTTAATTCTATGAACACCATTTACACAGCAGCATTCATGGATTTAAATGACTCACTCACAGGAACTATAGTGACGCTGTAAATCATGACCACTTGGGCTAGCTCCAAAATTACACATCTCATAAATTTATGGCCACCTTCATTGCATATTCTTTCCTCCTAATCACTTGTTTTGGACGAATTCCTTAATAAGTAATTGAGAAACCTTGTTAACATTTTTTTTCTTAAAAGTTCCTTCTGATGTTTTTTTTTTTTTTTTTCATTTATCAGAAACATGATTAAAGACAGCGTGCCTATTTTGTTAGATGGATGACTGCCTCTTAAATATTCCTATGGAGATTAGTGGATTCTTACAGGCATGTACAATTTTCTCCCCTTAAAATATACACAGCCCAGCCGTCGTGGTTCTTTTCTGCAACCCAGAGACCACTTACAGACCTGCGTATTTCCAGACAGCTGCAACAGGATTTGTTACAATTCCATTTGAATTTGAAATCCTGTCACTTGAGCCATGCCATGCAGTTGCATGCAATGTCACGCAGATGCTCAAATTTCTATATCACCACCATTTTATTTCAGACATGGGAACCACAGTAATCTATCTCTCTCATGCTCTCAGCAGATGCTATTCTCCACAGCAGCAGTTCAACAGCTGGAAGAAAGGATTTTTGCCAGGTCTGCCTTCCCAGATGGGCTTCAGGAACTTCAAGAAGCGCAGCATACCAGTTTCAAAGCAGATTCAGTATTGACAGAAGCTCCCTTGATCTGTTAAAATTATGTTCAAACCTTTAGCTGCAAAGGATAGTAGCCACTGAACTAGGACATGATTTTTCTGAGGGAAAGAAAACCACCTGAGTAGGGTAAAAAGTGTTTGCTTTATTTTTAGAAGCCAGCTGGAATATATTAGTCAAATAACCAACATCATTTTATTTGGTTCTTTACCATAATTTGTTTCACTTTTTCACATGTAACTATCTGTCTGCCTGTCTATGTATCTATCTATTAATCTATGTGTATATACAGTATAGGTGCATATTTCTGTACATGACCTATCCTACTTATAGTATATATTGCAATAGAAATCAAAGTTATAATTCTAAAAAAATTAAGTTTTTCTGAGCAGTATTTTTTTTTTCTCCAATCTCCTTTCCTTATTCGCTAGATACAAGGAATTCTGGGCTTCAAGAATCTACATTTGTAATAATTTAATTTGAAGCCTACATTTGACACCAGTAAAAATGAATGTGTTAACTGTATAAGCTTGTTAAACACAGTGGGACACATTTACAATTAGAGCAAACTGACAAAACTCCTTTCAACTGAATGAAACCATGACAATTTGCTGATTAGCTTGCCCTCCCCCTCCCATCTAAGAGAGCAATGTACGTCTTTTGAGGGAAGAATTTGCCCCAGTTTTGAAGCTGAAACAGGACTGCTTGGCCAAGAGGAGTAGGTCATTAACGGCTAGTCATGTACACGCCTCTGTGTGTATAAACAATATAAGCTTCCACGAAACGAGAAAATGTTTGCCTTCCCTTTTGTGGACTGAAGGAGGAAAAGTACTTCGGGCCATATCCAGTTCACAGGCTCTAGGTGTTCAATAGCCATGTTTTTAAACACTGAAGCATGACCATCATTCTGATTATCTGCTGGATGCTTTGCCTTTTTTCCTGATCTGGTTTTGTGGGGATCTTTTTATATTGGTTTCTGAATGATGATATCCTTGATGGGAAAGGTTTTCTTTTTGCTTAATATATTCCATATAGAAAAGAATGGAATCTGTTGTCATTATCTTACGTGTGCATCCAATTTTACAGTGCTATATAAGTGAGACCCTGGAGTGTGTTCAGAGAAGGGCAATAAAGCTGGTGAGGGGTTTGGAGCACAAGCCTTATGAGGACTGGCTGAGGGAACTGGCATTATTTATTCTGGAGGAGGCTCAGGGGAGACCTTATCACTCTCTAAAACTACTTGAAGGGAGGTTGTGGGGAGGTGGGGGTTGGCCTCTTCCCATGAAACCAGCAATAAGACTAGAGGGAATGGCCTCAAGTTGCTCCAGGGGAGATTCAGGTTGGATGTTAGGAAATACTTCTCCGAGACAGCGGTCAGGTGCTGGAACAGGCTGCCCAGGGAGGTGGTGGAGTCATAGATCCTAGAGGTGCTCAAGAAATGTTTAGATGTTTTACTGAGGGACATAGAATCATAGAATGGTTTGGGCTGGGAGGTGTGGGAATACAAGAAAGACTATTAGTGACAGGACGAGGGGGAATGGCTTCAAGTTGCACCAGGGGAGATTTAGGCTGGACATTAGGAAATTCTACTTTTCTGAAAGAGTGGTCAGGCGCTGGAACGAGCTGCCCAGGGAGGTGGTGGAGTCACCGTCCCTGGAGGTGTTCAAGAAACGTTTAGATATAGCGTTGGGAGACATAGTTTAGTGGGGTTGTTAGTGGTAGGTGGATGGTTGGACTAGGTGATCTTGTAGGTCTTTTCCAACCTAGCTCATTCTATGATTCTATGATTCTATGATTCTATTAAGAGTAGAAGCTGTGGAGCAAGATAAACAGCATGAGAAGGCAAGGCTGAAGTGTAATCTCCTTCCTGATGGCAACGTTTTATTTCTGAACAGTAACAAAGAAGTCATTGCATAACTCCCTGAACATCCTAAATCATATGATTTGTTTAGAATTGCAGATTATGATCAAAGGGGCTAATAATATACCTGAACCATATTTCTGTCATCATAAATACATACAAAACAGAGCCACTGGAAACACTTTTCAATCCATTCTGAAGAATCTGATGCCAAGTAATCAAGATGCACAATGCCATAATTTTTATTCTTAATTAAATACAGCACTGTAACACAGAAGAATGAAAGCTCAAATGAGAAGACACTGACGCTGTTAGTGATTTTCACTCATTCTTCTCAAGTTAGTAATCACTCACTCCACATCAGCAATACCAAACTGCAAACTACACCATTTGAGACAACATATTTTGTATGTATTTTCAGACACTTTCAGCCCATGGGCAAATTGAGACACACTAAAACATAAAGATGTCTAATGAATTCTGACAAACTGTAGTTCTCCAATTGAAAAGTTTTACTTTCATTTTTGCTCAAATTGTTGTTGATACGGTAGGCATCCAGTAACAGCAGGGCCTGCATGTTCTACAGAGATATAATTTATTTATACTTAACATTTGATTGAAGGGTGTGCTTTTGTGTTCTTGGTTGACCATTGGCCTGTTCATAATTATTCAGCATAGATTGGTTAAACACTGAAATTGCATGACCTCTAATGTGATTAAACACCTGCACTGCTTTTATATTTAATTATTAATAAAAGCAGCTAATTATTTTGCATGACCTTTTGCCATTAATATATCCTTTGACTGTTCTTCAGATCAAAAGGCGCCTTCAAAAATAAAGATCAAAAGAATTTATCTTCAGCTAGTAGAATTAGCTCCCTTCATGATCTACAAACTCCTTATTTGAAATTAAAGCTTGGTTTTACTTTTGCTTTGCTTGAGATCACATGAAGTGCTAATCATCCAGTGTTTGGATATTAAAATGGAAATTGTATCTCTATTTTTTATTTATTGGTTATCCCTAACTTGCACACATGCACAAATCCACACATGCACTCACTGTTACTTGATTACAAAACTGATCTGTTAGATTATATAATCACTGAGAATATTGAGGACAAAGTTAATACAAGTTTAAAAAAAGGTACAAATTATTTTTGAAAAGTGATCTTCAATAGACCAGAATCATATATCTCAAAGTAAATCTGCAGTGGATTGAGCCCTTATTTGCTGCTTTCTGATGAATAACAAAGAGATGCTCTGTTTAACCATAGAGAAGGTGGAGGGGAATCATCTTTTTCCATCTTGAAAATATTCGGATTCTTCCACTTTAAATAAAAACCCAGAAGTTGTAAAAGAAGTGCAGGTTGGCTGGTATCCTTCAGGTTGCATACAATGAGTTTACAAGTTTGTGACAACGTTGCTTTTAACTACTACTAGCTCCAAATCCAAAATAAAAGGGCCACGCACCTAAAATAAGTTTAAGTACATCTTGAATGCTTAAATGTAAAATAATCAAGCCTAAATCACCCCATCCCAAGACAGCTGTTTAACAGCAGAAGGTCTCAGATTAGGTGCCTCTCCGTTAGCCTACACTTGCAGGTATGACTGGTACTTTAAAATAAAGCAGTTAGAGCCCCTTTCTTTTTTAAAACAGTAATGAAGTTGCTTCTTCCTAACTCTTCCCCCAGGTTTGGGGGTAAAAGTACTAATGTCTCTCAATCATTTATTTCAGTAATAACTAAAAATATTACACGAAAACATGGAAGTTTTGTTCTACGTAATGAGTGCCTATTTTGAAAAGTATCTGCATCACTTGCATGCACAGAAAAGAACAAACAAATTGTGGCTGCTGGTATGTCACTGTCAAAAAAAAAAAGATTAAAAAAAAGGCTGAAGAATATTTTATTTTCTTATTTTTTCCCCTGGGCTTCATTGAAAAAATAAGTACAAAGCCAGAATGAAAATACTCTTTAAATTATTCAAACTTATTTTTATCATTTGATGTCTGAAATGAAAGTTCCAATGTGTTAATATTTTTCTGTAGTTGAGTTGGTAAATTTATTTTTCAAATTATATTTTTAAAAGTACACTAGATCAGAAATCTAGCCCTATGTATCTTGATAAAAAAAAGCTTTTTTGAAGGAATTGGATTAAAGTGTTAAAAACAAAGCTGTTCAAGTTATCCAAGAATAAAAAATGGGGTTGAAAAGTTTAAAAGTATATATTGCTTGTCACATCTACTTACAAAGTCCAATCTTCCTATACCGAAAAGTCTCATTTATTCTGATCAACCTAACCCCATCCCATACAACTGGCTCTGTTACTGATTTCTCACCTTGCCTTATTCTGTCCGTTTCCGGCCAAGATGGCCTTAATACAAACCTTTCGGCATAGTCTGTGTAAATAATATAATTGTACACACAATAATAACTTCTTTGATAGGACAAAGGGAAATGGGTTTAAACTAAAGGAGGGAAGATTTAGATTAGATGTCAGGGGGAAGTTTTCACTCATAGAATGGCGAGGTGCTGGTACTAGCTGCCCAGAGAGGTTGTGGCTACCCCATCCCTGGAGGTGTTCAAGGCCAGGTTGGATGGGGCCCTGGGCAGCCTGATCTATTGCCTGATTTAGTGGCTGGCAATCCTGCTCGTGGCAGGGGGTTTGGAACTAGATGATCTTTGAGGTCTCTTCCAACCCAAGCCATTCTGTGATTCATAAAATGACTGACAAACTTTGGTCACACAGTTTCAGCCAAAAGGAAGAATGTATTTCCAACTTACTGTGAACGAGATATTGTTTCCAAGTTTCATGATTTCATGGATACCCGAACATAAGAAATCTTTAAAGAGACTCAAATTAATCACCACCATCAAACTTCATTCTCAGTACTACTACTAACTGGGCTTGACAGCAAGCACACAGTGCAAAAAAGTGTGCAAGGCCATTTTAGGTGGGTCTGGTGATGATGAGCTCCAAGTAAAAGCACTACTTCAACAAGCAAATGTGACAGAACTGCTCCAGGCCGTGCACTGAGCCACTGCCTCCACAACTCTCCTCAGGGTCCGTCTCATCCAGTTCCCTCACGGAGGGTGCACAGAAGACAGGGAGGCAGCTGTTAATTCGGCCATCATCTGCAAGGCTTCCCTACTTTCCCGGCCCTTCGCCGTCCCCTCAGCTTAGGCCGGGGCCGAGCAGGACCCATACAGCGTTAGATCCGGGCGCCTGCCTGCCTCGGCGCGGCGCCTCAGCGCGGAGCCGGCCGCCAACCGCGAGGGGCAGCGCGGAGCCGAGGGCGGCATCAGTGAGCGCAGCTCCCGGCCACTGCCCCTCGCCATGGAGCCGAGATGCATCCCCCAGAGCGGGGAACTCGCTGCAGGTAGGCTGGGGATTCCCGGGAGCCTCGAGCTCTGTAGGCCGGGGAGGTGCTAAGAAAGGTGCTAAGGGACGTGCTAAAGCAGGGTAGGCGAGGCTGTGGATACAGGAGCTGTCCCTGTCCCGCCGCCATTTTGGGGGCGTGAGTGGGCAGCGTCTGCCGGCTGCGGCTGTTGTGAATGAGGGCGTCGAAGAGCCGCCGTGGTTGGGCCTGGCTGCGGGCAAATTTGCAGAAGGCTCTGGGTTTTTTTTTTTTTCTTTTTTCATTTTTTTTGTTCTTTCTTACTCCAAGTAACATTTAAGCACGTTGTATTGCTGCTAAGTTGTCTTTTATAAGTGCAATTTTTTCTTAATGCTTTGCTTTTAAAAATAAGTTTGCATTGTCTTCTTCATTCTATGCTTTTATCAGTGACTGACAGAAGAAATTATTTCCTTTTCTTAATTTGAATAAAGTAGTCGTTAAACTGAGTTAAAGTGCAAAACGTAATTTCTTTTCTGTGGTCTTGGTTGTGAATATTTGGCAAGTCACTTTCATAGTTCACTGTCTTCCAGTGCTTCATAAATTATTACTCAAATGCTATAGATTTAATTGTGGTTATAGTTATGTTAGTATCTATAATAAAGCTTTGTCTATTGTTAGTAAAGCTTTGGTCTATTACTGTATGCTTTTTAGTAGGCTACTAGGAATCTATGCCTTGTCTGAAGGACGTTTGCTCATTTCTGGGCCGTCGCACCTTTCATTCTGCCAGTATAAAATTTGTGTAGGAAAGCCATGCTTTCTTGCAAGCTATCTGAAGGAAATTTGTTCACTGAGAAGTACTGATCTGGCAGATTTTAAGAACTTGTGAGAATGGAACTGCTTGGATAAAATTTGAAAAGTGTGGTGGTATTTTATTCAATATATGTTTTTAATATGGAAAGAGGGAAGATGCAAAATAATCTCTGTGTAATCTTCTGGACTGTGGTTGCTTCTTTAAAAAAATAAAAAATAAACCTGTTCCAAAATCCTGTGTTTAGGAACTACTTGTTGCACTTGTTGCAGTAGGTAGAAGTTGAAGATATAGCTACTTTCTTGACAGCCCGAGATTATAGTTCAGAGTTCAAAATGCCAATTGTGGATTTATATTTAATGTAACTGAATGTTATTGGCACGTGTGAATATTTGTAATTGACTAAAGATCTGACTTCCACTTGTAAAGCTGTAATGAAAAGCATGTCCTCAATTTCCAAAGCAAGTGAGGTTACATCCAGTTGATTTGATTGCAGCTATGTTTTGGTAAGAAAACATCTCTGCCAATGTAAGAACAGAAGAATGTACACCACTGAGTTTCGCTTTAATTTCTGAACAGCATGCTTTATAGAATAAGTTCCCTTTTGTGTTCACGCATGAAAAATGTGGTACTCATAGCAGTAATGTGTGGCAGATTGACTAGATAAGGTTGTAAGTGACACAGGAAAAACAAACAAATCTCTTTGAGAAGTAAAACAAGTGCAAGAAGAATTCTCATCTTGTAATTACAATGTATACATAATTTAAAGCAATCAGAAATCTCTTCCTTAAGTCCTGTTTTTTTACTTGGTCTATTCTGGTGGGAATAGAACAAAGCAGAATCCTTTTATCTCTTTAAGCCTTCTGTGTTTCATACACTGTCCTTGCTATCAATCCTAAGTAATGTTTCATTAATAAGAGTGACAGGGTTGAACTTTTGAGTGACTTAGGATACTTCTTTGTAAAATCTGATATGGTATTTCTTTTAAAGAAGTGTCATTACATCAGCATGATAGGGGGAAACAAAACCAACAGTTTTTAAGAAGTCCAACCTTGTCAGCAGATTTTGTTCAGAATGCAAAATATCAAAATAGCTCAAATCTGCAAAGAGTTAAGTATGTAATACGGGTATGGCAGTATTGATATTCTTGTGGCTGAGAAGGTAGTTTTCTTTCATATCTAAAAATGAGAGTTCACACATTTTCAAATGGGAGGAAATAAAGTACAATTTGCTCACATGATCCTACTGAACTCCAGTGTACAGGAACATCATGAAGGGCTAAACAGGTTGGTTTATGTGCATGTAATTCTGGATGTGCTTAATGCTTCTCATGTCTTACTTAGCACATGTGTGCAAAGTTTTCTGTGTGTGGATGCTGCTAAATGTTCACGAAGGTGTTCTCAATTTTTTTAATGATTTTTGTGTTTTATTAATTTCTTCAGAGAGATTCAGGAGACCTAGGATTACAAGCTTCTTATAATAAAGTGCTAATTTTAGCCCTGCGTTGTTTCACTATTTGGTTAGGCCCTTTTTTTAAAAAAAAAAAAAGATCTGAGCTTGAACTGCCTGTGGTGTACTCATCTCTCTGAAGTTTGCTGTTCCCAAGACGTGTATGTGCATTACATCTAGTCATTTGAACTCCCTTTGTAGTTCAGGGAGGGGAACAAGTGCTTCTGGGGCATGACTGACTTCATCACTAGACAGATGTACGAATCACTTGACTTATTGTTGATGTTAGAAATCCCTATTTCTGCCCATTGATCTTAAAGGAAGTCTAGACGGCTAGCTCAGCTGAAGCCTTCTACGCTGTAGATTTCTGTAGTTAAGAGCAGATAAATCCTGCCTCTTAAGTCTCACTGAAATCCAGAGGGGGTTATGCTTGCTTTTGTACTTAGTGCTGGGCAATATTTTATAGTTGGTGAATGATAAGAAGCTCTTTAATTATTTCTGGAGAGTTCATGTGACTTGATTTCAGAAGCTAAAATGATTTAAGAATTAAATGGTTTGAAGAAATAAATTTCATGATTTGTTTTAATTGACTTTCTTTGAGCTTTTGACATATTTAAAATGTTTTGTTAGTTTCAGTATCGTTTTAGCATATTGTTCTTTTTAAAAGAAGTTTGAAAAGGGGTATGCGGGAGGTATTGTTTAGGCTAATGGTAGTAAAACTGAATGTTTCAATATGTACACATTACATATCTTTGTTTAAAAATGACACTGCCAGGCAGACTTGGTTTAATAAACATTTTACATATTTTACAATAAAAGCTGCTTAATTGGAACACAAGGCATACTTTAGTTCATCTTGATTATACAGCTGTCCCGTTATCATTATTTATTATATACATAAAAGACAGCTTTATGTTAGGCATACTAATTAAATCAAGTTTATTTTATTGTTGCTTAATGTTATAGCCATATGTGTCTGCTGCTCAGCTCAGCTCTGCTAGAGCACTTGCATCATTTTGTGACCTATTTTGTGTTCCATTATAACAGGTCAGTAACTTGATTGCCGTCATGTAATGCATGAGATCACACAGATACGGGTAATTTTTCACCTTTATCTGCAGTGTGTAATTGACAAACCTATTAAAGTGAAAATTCTGCTGGCAAAACTGTTTTTCCTATTATGTTTGAACCATTAGTGCCAGACCATACACTTAATTTGGAATGTAAACTTCTAAAATATTTATTACATGATATTGTGTAGGACTGTTAGATGACTTTCAGCTGTGTAGCAGTGGTGACAACAATTTACTGCTGCCCTGATAAGTCCTTTAGTTTGTAACCGTCTATTTCAAATATGAAGAGAACAGAGACTTTGATTGCCTGGAAGTTAATCGCATTACAGTCCACTTTGTATCTTACTGTATGCATTTTTAAAGTTTTCAATCTTAGACGATAACGATCTGAATAAGAAATGGATGTCCTCTAAACAGTGAGGATTTTGTCAGCGGCATTTGAAGTTTCTTCCATTATTATGTGCAAGTTATGTGTGTGAACTCAGGGTTGATACCCAAGGTGTGCTGTCCTGTAACAGCAAACAGTTCTTCAAATACTTAATTATTTCAAATAAGTTCAGGCTTTGGTTTTATTTTCAAAGGCCTTATCACTTTTAATCTCAGTATTTCTCTGTTTTTATAGAGACCACTCATTTAACCCTCTCCCCTGCTATCATAGTGATTTATGTGTCTTCAAGGTCAGTCAAAAATGTATAGGTAGGATTCAGAAAGATTTAAAAATTCACCTCCCTTACCCACAAACACTTCCTGAAGGACTTCTTAAAAGTTCTTGAGCAGAGGCTTTGCCTGTGTGAACTGATTAGCTAATCCCTCGATGTCTGGGTTATGCAGGCACAGTCTGTGATAAGAGCTTGATAGAGGAACCCAAAACTGGCTAGGGAACACTCAGCTCATCCCGACGTCACTGTTTTGGTGGGGGGATTTTTGTTTTACTTCTTTTTTTCTTTTTCTCCTTAGTGAGCAGTCCATTTTGATCTGACAGCTGACTTTAAGCTTAACCCTTTCTGGGCTAATGGAGGTTCAGATTGGGTTTTAGGGAAAGGTTCTTCACCATGAGACTTTCATTACTCCAATGCATGTTTTGATATTTTTAAAATATTTACTTATTTTTTAACAAGAATGTGAAATCTTTGAAATTTAGAGTAGTGCTAAGAATATGAAGTTTCCAACTGAGAATAAAGCAAATTTTAAAGATGATTATCTGAAAATAGTTCGTTGTTCTTATTTTTGGATGTTTCTTTCCATGTCGTGGGCAGCCTCAAAACTGAGGTGAGATTTTCCAGAAAGGTATCTTCCTGTATCTAATGGTGTGCTATGAACTGCTGCATCAAATGCAGCTGCAGAACCAGCAAATTGGTGTAGGAAGGCAGTGTTTATGACTCAGATTTAGCCTGATTCTTCTGATTGTTTATATTTTTACCAGAGGGAATGGCATGGAGCTGCATCAGGGAACAGTCAGGTTGGGGATTAGGAAAAGGTTCTTTACCAGAGAGTGAGCACTGGAACAGACTCCCCAGGGCAGTGGGCACAGGCCGAAGCTAATGGAGTTCAAGGAGCATTCGGACAATGCTCTCCAACACAGGGTTTGAATTTTGGGTGATGCTGTGTGGAGCCAATATCTGGACTCAATGATCCCTATGGGTCTTTTCCAACTCAGAATATTCTATGATTGCATCTAAGGTCCTCAAAAGGTCTTTTACCACCTCTTTGTTCCCCTTTGTCATCTAACATTGAGCTGTATCGGGCAGTTCATGACTTCTTGGGTTGAGGTAATCCCAAATAAGTATACAAACTGGGAGAAGAACTCCTTGAAACTTAGGGGTTCTGGTTGATGAAAAACTGAACATGAACCAGCAGTGTGCTCTTACAGCCCAGAACGCCAATGGTAACCTGGGTTCTGTCGGAAGTGGGGTGGCCAACAGAGCCAGGGAGGTGATTGTCCCCCTCCACTCTCCCCTTGTGAGGCCCCATCTGGGGTACTGCATCCGCGCCTGGGGCCTCAACACCGGAAAGATGAGGAGCTTTTGGAGAGGGTCCAGAAGAGGGCCACGAAGATGATCTGGAACACCCCTACTATGAAGGTAGGCTGAAGGAACTAGGCTTGTTCATCATGGAGAAGAAAAGGCTTCAGAGACACCTCAATGCAGCCTTCCAATATCTAAAGGGAGTTTATAAACATGAAAGAAAACAACTTTTTGTATGAGTAGATAGTCATAGGACAAGGGGGAATGGTTTTAAACTAAAGGTGGGGAGATTTAGATTAGATGTCTAGGGGAAGTTTTTACTGAGAGAGTGGTGAAGTGCTGGCACAGGCTGCCCAGAGAGGTTGTGGATGCCCTGTCCCTGGAGCTGTTTAAGGCCAGGTTGGATGGGGCCCTGGGCAATCTGATCTAGTACTTGGTCTAGTGGCTGGCACCCCTGCCTGTGGCAAGGGGATTGAGACTTGATGATCCTTGGGGTCCCTTTCAACCCAAGCCACTCTATGAATTTATGATTTCTATGATTTCTTTTGTACCACTTTCAGCATCTGAATGGTTACTCAACAGTCATCAACAGCTGGGACCTACCTTAGTAGGGTTGAGAGCAAGAGGGCTGGAGATAGGTTTCCTTCTTTGTGTCAGGAATCTGGAGACCCAGTCCTGTTTGACATCTATTTTAGCTGATCCCGTCCTCTGATTGCACTCAGTTTGTGGTTTGAGGCTTTGCACAGGAAACTTGTCATCAGTCGGTTTCTCTATGTAAGGGCACTGCTCCCTACTTTTAGCTGGGCTGCCAAGAGGCCAGAGATTCCCTCCTTAGCACTGAGCAAAAACAGGGCTGTGTAAGTTGTTCTCACTGTAACTTGGCTACCAGATGTGCTTTCCTGAATGATTCTTGATCCTTTCTGTTCCTGTTGATGTGTTTTGACGTTAGCAGCTAGGATTAGCTTGATGACTTCTTTCTGCTCTTGTCATGGTCTTGTCTTGTAATTTCCAGTCTAAGAAAACTTCTGGTTTAGTTCTTAACCTTTTTCTGCCTAGTCTATAGTGTCATTTCTATGCTGATGTGAGCAAAAATAATATTGATATCACTGTAGCTGCCAGTATGCTTTTAATGGAATGCATTCGCAGTTGCTTGTTTTCGGTGCGCTACTTCCTGAAAGCAACAGCTTGCCATGCAGTTTTTGCTAATGCACAGTTGGCAAATCTCTGACAGCATCATCCTGTGTGTAATTTTCTAGGAGTTTTTTTTTACAGTGATTTGTGAGAGAGCAGCTTTTCCTTTAGGGAGTTGTGGAAAACTTGAATTGATTCCTACAATTCCTGCTTTTTATCCTGGAAACATCTCTTTACATGATCATAAAAGAAAAGAAGGAGGAAGAAGAAGGCTGATAGGAAGAGCAAAAGAAAGGAGATAAATAAGCTGCTTGTAAAATCTTTATGAAATCCTTTGTTTCTAGTAATATATACAGGTATTTCACCATTAGCCACGAGTTACCTGGTTTCAAGATTCCAATAGAATTATTTCTCCAACTACTCCTTTTTTTTGTCGTGTTTCTAAAGAAAACCAACTTTGTAATCAGTACTGCTTTTTTTTTTTTTTTTTTTTTTTTTTTTTGAGCAGCTCTACAAGGATTTTTTGCACTGAAGTAATTCCCTTTTTCCAGAGTAAGAACACTTCATTACTCTTGTTCATTTTACTGGTACTCCTATTGTAGAATTCTGTGTAGAAATTTAAAGAGGAAAAAGCCTCTCTAAATCCAAATTTCATTGCTTAATTCTATGTTGTGAGGATTAACATGGATTGCTGTTAAGTGTTTTGATAACTGGGTTTTAAAGCAAAGCTAGAATGGTTTATGTGATTTATTTATTTATTTATTATTGGATATTTCAATTACAAGGGCTGAGAACTTCGAATATTGCAAAAGAACTTCCTAATGTCTTGGAATTTACTTCTAGTAATGTAGACATGTCCTTTCAGTAGTGGATTTTCAGAGGATATATGGATTTATTGATTTACTTATTTACTTTGCTAATGAAGAGGTATGGGCCGAGGCGTATGAAGTGCAGGATCATAAAGCATCAATGGTCAAACCGCCGACTGATTCTTTGTTGTGTGAGTAGAAATAAACAACAGGATAGAAAAAGGTATTGATGTTGATTCTGTAATGATAAAAAGCATGTGGACAGTCACAAAGCACTCAAATTAAATACTGTCTCCTGCCCCATACCTTCTTGCAGCTTTCTTGAATGCAATTTATGAGAAAATGCTTGTAGTGACAAAACATGTTATAAAGCAGAAAGCTAGTATTGCCTTTCTCTTTTATAAAAGCTGGTGAATCAGAAAGATTTTGCAAAGAGGTCCCCGGAGACCTCAAAATGAGAAAGCAGCAATAAAATCCATTTTTAAGAAGAGTTTCTGTCTGCCTTAATCTATAGCTCTGCTCTGCAGTTAAACTTTGTAAGAGTGGAGCTTGATGTGTGGCTTGAGTGATACTTGGGTGAAAGTTACGTTTAAGGAGATGAGAATCTGGGGAGTGTATTTCAAGTTCAAAGCCGAAGATCTTTGATCCTTGAAAGTTACTACATACTCTTCTTTCTGTGTGATTCTATGTATTTCATTTTATTCACAGCTTTGATGGTAGCTCAAATACTGACATGGTTCTGTGTTTGCAAAACATTTCCTTCGATGTATAAGGCAAAAGAGAGTTACACCAGTTTGTTGTCCCACAGCAGCATGGATTCTTTGTGGGGTGGGAAGTGACTTATGCTTTTTCCGTGGAATTCTTAACTATGAGTGAAAAAGTTGTGTGAAATAGGTTTTACAAGAGTAGAAGAAATTATGCAAAAATATTGTTTATATATGTAATGATACAGACATATAATGGTATAGATAGTTTAGTTTCTAAGGTCTTGCTCTTTCATTAACCATTATCAGTACAGTGGTGCTTAGATTGTTTTTGCACGGGTAGAGCAGGAATGTAGTGTTTCAAGTGGAGAACACTACTTGAAACTTTCAGAGCGTGGCTCTAGATGGATCCCAAGGAATTCCTGTCATCTTGCCCTTTGTGCTCATACTTCAAGATGTGACAGGTGTGTGTCTGACTGGATAGCATGCAAGGAATGTACAGGAATTCTTTGTGCTTTTCAGAAGTATTAGGAAGGTGGAAACAATATTTAAAAGGCATCTCTTTTTCTAAATGTCTCTGCTGGCTAAGTAAATACATCATGTTAGATGACTTACTGTCTAAAGTTGAGGAGAACCAAAGGAAATCATCAGCTTAGTGATATCAGATGATCTGGTGAGAGGATGGCATAAAATGCCTCACTGAATTCTGTGCTGTTACTATTTCACAGATATTCAACACATTTTATTATAGTTCTTAATCGTAGTTTCTTGGGTAAAAAGATTTAAAAAAAAGAGGATCGTGGAGAATTTTTTTGTGTTAGGGCTAGGACAAAAGCATAAGGAGGATTGATTCTGAAAGTAATACTTTTTTCAAGGAAACGTTCAGTGAATGTTTCTTTGCTGTTGCAAAGAACCTTACCGATACATGAATTTGTGTAAGTTATATGTGAACATGTGAATTCCTATTTTGAATGGAAAGGATTAACTTTGCAGTTGCTGATGGCAAGAATAGGGAAGAAAAGACACCTTTACTCCAGCCTGAGCCTGCATTTTGTTAGCAGTATCTCTGTAAAAACCTTTCTGCAGGTGTTGAGGTATGATGCGGACTTAAAAGCAAAAGTACAGCAGTACCAGTTATCCAAAACTGGAAAATGCCAATATCCTCAGGTGTTTGTTTTTGTTTTTAGACAATTGAGACTTTTTGATACCCCTATCAAGAAATCATGTATGTAGGGTTTAAACTAATATAATCCTGTTCTTCAGCCACAGGGATTTAGAGATTTTCTTCTTTTATTTTTTTTCTTAGGGTTTTTAGCATTTTCACTTTTGTTTTAGTGGAGATAACATTGCTATTTAATATGTTGCTAGTATAAGCCTGTTTGAACTGTTTGCTGATTTCCATAATTGTTTTCAAACACTACACTTCAGTTAGAACTGAAGCACAGCTCATGTATGTTTTATTCTCACGTTCTCACAGCTATTAATATTTCTTCTGTTGTCCTTGATTGATTTTTGGATTGTGGTAGAAATAAGATAATTGGTCTCACTGTTAAATGGTTTTCAAAGCTAAGGAAAGTGTGCATAATTTGCTTTAATAACATCATGGTGAAGGTATTTTTTTTTTCTTTTTTTTGTATGTAATAGAAGTCAAAGGTAGAAGAGAAAATAAAATCTGGTATTTGAAAATATCAAAACTGGCACTGGCGTTTGCCATTATCCGCTCAAAACCACCAGGGAAGAGCTGCAAAGAATACACTGAGCACCTTGCCAAAATTGTATCTGAGCAAGATTTTGACTGGAAATTGAAAGTTGAAGCACTAGAAGCTGAAATTTTTCGATTACGTCAGGAACTTCTTTTGAACAAGATCTGCCAGAGAGTCTGCTTGGAAAATGGTAAGTTTCTGAAATTGTTTCTGACAATCACCATGCTGCAGTAGCAAGAAATAAAACAGCTTTCAAGTTGCCTGCTCTGTTTCTTATGTGTAGATACTGGAGTTCTTAGTGTACGTCTTCCTGGCTTTCCAAAAATCCTAAGGCTGTAGGACAGTTACATGAATTGTGATGGGATTTAGCTTGAAAATTTAATGCTTTGTCAGAACTTATATTTTAACCCTCAAAATCAATATGGATCATATGGAACAATTCCAGAAAAAAATACAAATATGACTGTATGTATGTTAATTCAAAATATTCCTCTACAGTCTGCAAGATGCTAGTGTCTTAAAGACATTGTTGTTGTTTTTTTAGGCACTTTAAACAAGCTTAAAATTAGAACCTAGGCCCACTATTTTGAAAGCATGAAACCCTGATATGTATGACAGGAAAGGCAGAGAACAATGTGTTTGTGTCTCTGTAATGTGAACAGACACTGGATACTGTGAGTATTTCATGGAATCATAGCTCTCCAAGTTCATCTAGTCCAATCAATTTATGATGATATATGATAAAATATTTTAAGTATGATACTGTAGGATTCAGAAAAACCTTTAAGTAAAGAATATGATAATTAAAGACTATTTTAGATGTGAGGAAGGGTATCTCGCTGTATTTGCATTTAGTACCTCAAAGCCAAGTTTGAAAGATAAAAGCAAGCTATTTTTTATTTTTTAAACAATTGTGTCAATGAAAGTGGACAAAAGGAAGAGGAGTTGCAAAATCAGAAGCCTGGAACTAACCTCATGTTTTTTAGTATCCTTCTACTTGTATGTGAATCTTGAGATAAACTCCATGATCATTCCTGACTACCTCAATAGCTGTATGTGGTGGTGTTTTTTTGTTGGTTTTTTTTTACCTTAATGTCTAATCTAAGCTTTCTTACTACAATTCTACTTCTGTATTATTTGTGCCATTTTCTTTCCCTCTGCAACACACTTCAGCGTATTTAAAGACTAATTAGATCTCCACCTCTGTTTCATTTTCTTAGTACCAAGGTAACCCAGCTTTCTTCATTCTTTCACTCACGGCTCCGTCTTTTGCATCTCTGATCATACTTCACAATTTTTTAGTCTCTTTCCAGATAGCCCTCACTTCTCTTGAAATGCATTGCATGCTTTAAGTGTGGTTAGCTGAGAGTTTATTACTGTTTATAAGTGGAGTGAAAGTATTACTGTGTTTCACAATCTCTTCCTTTGTGGTTACACTCAACCAACATGAATTTTGGGACAGAGTTCTTTTCTGCAGTAATTTTACCTAGTTGTTCCCTATTCTGAATTTCTTAAGTTGCCTGTTATTTTTTCCTGGGTGTTCTACCTTTTGCTTCTTATTACTGAACGGAACTCAGTTGTTGTTCAGTTGTTGATTTTGATTGCATCTTCAATTTATCAGTATCATTCTAAAATCTAAATTCCATTTTCACTGCAACAGCAGTCTTCTTAGCTTGACATTCTCTTTAAAAAATCAGTGAACACACCCATCTATTATATTACATATATTACAAATACAGCATAATGCTGAACTTGGGATTTTGGTATCATGTTTAGAGCATTGTATCAATTTAATAAGGAGCTCTACTGACTTACTGTTTTTCATTATTCATTCATTACTATTTTTTAGAGTATGGTTTTCTAGATTTTTTTGTACTTATGTTGAAATAGATTCCTCTGTGTTGTGTGTCTGTCATTTGCATGTAAGGGCATTGTATGTAGTGGCTGTGATACAATATTTACTGTTTTTCCTGTAGTCAGAAGGCTTATTATGCTCTCATAAGGGAAATTTTAGATAAACTCGACAAATTTATTATACTAAAAAATCCACACCATGAGTTATTCTTCTCCCTGCTTTCTTCTGGGGTTTTTATGCATCGTTTGCTTGATCACTTTATTCCAGGAAAAAGTTATAAGGTGACTGCTTCCTACTTCTTCACGGAACAGATGCTACATAAGTCTTTATTCAGACTTTTATTTCACCTACTTTTCACAGGTTCCAAAACATAACTTCTTTTCATTATGAGTTTGCTTTGCTTTCTTTCAGTACTATAAAGTGATGATCATCCTGTGCAGTAACTGTTAAATGTCTAAATTACCTAGTCTCTCAAAGGTTCTTGCTTTACCTGAGGATGATGTCCTGCCTCTTATTCATGTAAATAGTTAAGTGTTTTAAACATCCAATTTCAGTTTCTCTTTTCAGTGAAGGCTACTACAAAAAAAAAAAAGGCAAAAAACAAAACAGCAAAAACCCATCACCGTCTTGTCTTACCAATACCTGTTGATAGCTTTCCTTCTCTTATGTACCAGCTCCATTCTTTGATCTGTTTATAATAACGTGGTGTGATTTCGTCTAACCCTTCATGTCCCTTCATAGTTGCATCTTACTTAGTGCTTTGGTTTTTCACACTTAGGTCCCTAGACACTTCTTGATTTCTGTCCTTTTACTTAGGAACACTGATAAAGCTTCCATTTTGTAAATCTTCAATCTCATTACATTATCTAAAGCCCTCTTTTAACAATGCTTTCTTTTTTTCCCCTAGATTTTGTTGTCCCTTCTGTTCCCAAGATCAAGAAAACCATAGTTTCATGGCCACTGTAGTCTGAGGTAATAAAACTTAGCTGCTACCTTCGCATTATTAACTTGTTTCTCACTCTTGGTGAGAGAGGAATGGAGATAGACTTCCCCAAAGGCTAACTTTGGTACCACTGCATCAATTTTTATTTTCTAGCACATTATAGCCATTTGGGGAGCAGTCTGTATCATATATTCCTTTAATAAAATATGACCTGATAATTGGAATCTGATAATGCTGTTACATCCTAGGGTCTGATAATTAGGGCAGTCACTCATGAAAGAAAGATCTTGTATTTGATCTTCCTTACTGGACTGCCTGTACCATGTCTTTCATAGACACTTACATTCTCGCCTTTAAGCAGCTACAAAATCTTTAGGCATGCATCTCCTTCAGTGTTGTGCACTTCAGAAGATTCAGACATTTTCAGTACACCAGGAAGGGTCTTTGATAATGTAGTAGCTTTTGCAGTCAAGAACTTAACTCTGTTCTGCTAATGTGAACATGGATAATTTTTCATCTTCCACACTCCCCAAGTAGTGAAATTTAAAAACAAAAACAAACAAAAACCCTCAAACTGCACTATTCCTCTGACGTGTGTATGGATTGAGCTGTTCATTCTTTCCTTCCTGTGAGCTCAGTGGCAGAGGATGAGCTTGGAAATTGGGTGGTGGAGAATGTCTCCACGTTCTGGGGAAACATTGCTTCTGGGAGATGGAGATCTAAATGCTGTGGGCTGAAGGGCAGAGGCATTTCACAGCTGAGGAGGTTTCTGAAATCAAAATATCTAGCTAGTTGCTTTCAAAATTGTGATTTTTAGGAAGTTACCTAATGGAAAACTTGATGAGACTTTAATGACAGTGGGATTGAGTGCACCCACAGCAAGTTTACTGATGACTCCAAGCTAAGTGGTGCAGTTGATATAACGAAAGGAAGGAATGGCATCCAAGGGGACCTGGACAAGTCTGAGAAGTGGGTTCATGTGACCCTAATGGTATTGAACAAGGCCAAGCCCAAGGTGTTGCGCTTGGGTCGGGACAGTCCCAGATGTGTACAGACTGGAAGAAGAGAGCATTAAGAGCAGCACCATGGAGAATGGCTTAGAGGTTCTGGTGGGTGAAAAGCTTGATGCAAGCCTACGCTGTGTTTGAAGCCTGGAGAGCCAATAGCGCCCTCAGCTGCATCGAAACAGAGGTGGTCAGCAGGGCAAGGGAAGGTCCTGCTCTACTTTGCCCTCTTGAACACCTGCAGTATTACATTTAGGTCTAAGGCCTCCAGCACAAGAAAGATGTAGAGCTGTTGGAGCAGGTCAAGAGGAGGGCCTGAAGATGATCATAGGCCTGGAGCACTTCTTCTAAGATGAAGGTCTGAGGGAGCTAGGCTTGTTCAGCTTGTAGAAGAGAAGGTGCTTGGGAGACCTCCTTGTGGCCTTCCAGTGCTTAAAGGGAATTTACAAACAAGAGGGGGAATGACTTTTTAAGTGGGTGGGTAGTGACAGGGTAAGGGGGAGTGGTTTTCTACTAAAAGAGGGGAGATTTCGATTAGATGTTGGAGGAACATTTTTACTTAAAAGATAGTGAAGCCCTGACACAGATTGCCCAGAAAAGCTGTGGATGCTACATCGCTGGAGGTGTTCAAGGCCAGGTTGGATGGAGCTTTGGGCAGCCTGATCCAGTTGTTGGCAACCCTGCTGACAGAAGGGGGCATGGAACAAGATGATCTTTGAGGTCCCTCCCAAGCCATTCTATGATTCTATGGTACTGAAATGCTTTTATACTAAAACTGTACCCTTTTTATTGCCTTGTGAAAAGATTTCTAGATTATAAATTTAACTGGGAGGGGTAATGTATTAGACTTTACTTAGAAGTTTTAATGATTTACTTTTTTATCACTATACCTTTCTCTCTAGAAAAGTAACTTACTAACTATTCATATTTAGTTATTAATTGTATGACTCTTTTCTATAACTTGTTTCAGACATGAAGAGTTGTTGTGGTTGTAAGATGTGAGATCAGCAGAACATGTCAGTACACTATAGATTAAATCAATTTGCACTGCTGATAAACCTTTTAGCTAGAAAATGTTTTGGCATTTTAAATATTTATGGTCATTCACATCAGTCTCTCCTACCTCTCGCTCTGTCCAAGATGAGTAGGACATTCCCATTTCTTCATATGGGCTTTCCTTAACATTAAAAATTCCCAGCTCTTGGAATCTAACTGTGATATGTCTGCCTTTTGTGGTGTTTCTTTTGACTGATTGACTCTTCCATCTCCTCCTCCCTCCCCCCCCCCCCCCCTTAGAATGGCATATAAAATTTTTCTGATAATGAAATCAATCCATCTGTTCTCTTGGAAGGAATATATTCTTCATCAGGCATGTAACTGCTGAGTGAGCATTCACAGTTACAGTTAAACTGGAGACATGCTCAGTCTGTTACTTTTGAGTAAAGAAATATCATTATGGATATCTGATGGGATATCGGTGAGTTCTGTTCACTCTTCTGTTGATGTAGTTGATGATTTGTATTAAGGGCAGAACACCTAAGACTGAAATTTAAAGGAAGGTGATTGTAGAGGTAAAGCCTACCTGAAAATAAGGGACACTCTACTGCTGAAATTTTCTGCTCTGGAAAAATAAAAATTCTTCTCTTCTGTGTTGTGCCTGTTTTGAGATTTTCAGGTTTTTGGATAGAAGCTAAAAGGTGTCCACTGCTGTGATAAGAAGGCACAAGGAGCTTGAATCTGTGTTGAAAAGGAGGTAGTATAAGTGGGGCTCCATCCTGTTTGCTTGAAGGCTATTGTATAGACACCAAGTTTTCTACCTAATACTGTAGCAGAGAAGTTTTCCTTGAGGCTGAGAGTAGATGGAATTGTTCCTAGGGCCAGATGTCTATAGAGACACCATGGATTTTCTTCTGCCTCTGTTTGTTTCTGCAGCCTTGTATTTGGAGTTGGCTTTCTGCCTAAAACAGTGCAACCTTTTAGAAGAATTCAGATCCTCAGCTTTTCTTTGGCTGTCTTGTGTTCTGTTTAACAATTCTATTAATACAAAAATAACAGGGTTTCACAAAATCTGTCACCAGAAAAACTCACACAGTAAGCATCACGTACTATTTGTCTCCTGCTGCCAATTGAGAGCTAAGGAGTTTGTCTTTCATCCAAGGTTCACCTTGCATCTGAATCTTCCCTACTCTGTGTTCTGAATAATAATAATAGGTTTTTCAGAGGCTTCAGAAATTATTAGAGAGGGCCTATGAAATTTTATTGCCTTCATGTGGGAAACTTGTCAGCTCTTTGAAACTGTGATCATTGTTTTCTTTCTTCATGTAAGGATAAACACGGTATGGATGTACAAGCACGTGAAGAAGAAAGCAAACAATACCTATTTTTAAAGCCACATTATCTAAATTATTTTAATTCAACCATGCTGGTACTTTGTCCTCAGGGACCCTAAGAAATATGAGTATCCTTGTGGAAGGGGAGAAACATGGTTTACTTAGCTGATTTGTTTTGCAGTATGAGTTGGTATATTTTAATGTGCTGTTTATGAATTTGCCATAGTATACATTCACTGACTCTGTCTGGAAACTCCTTATTTGACTTTATGTGCAGTTGTCTCTCTGAATGCAAGGACTTTGGTATCCCTTTCACATGGTGATACTTTGTATGTCAGCCGTGCAAGGAGGAGAAGGAAATCTTCTTGTAGAAAGACTGTGACAGACTGGACAAGTAGAACCTCATGCAGTCCCACAAGAGGTGCCAAGTCATGCACTTTGGGAGAAACAAACACCTGGACATGCTGGGAGCCACCCAGCTGGAAAGCAGCCTGGCAGAAAAGGATCTGTGTTTCCTGGTGAACACCAAATTGAACATGAGCCAGCAGAGAGCCCTTGCTGCAAAGAAAGCTAATAGTGTCCGAGGCTGCATTAGGCAAAGTATTGACAGCAGGTCAAAGGAGGTGATCCTTCCTCTCTGTTTAGTACTGCTGAGGCCATACCTGGAGTATTGAGTCCAGTTCTGGGCTCTGCAGTACAAGAGACATAGACAGACTGGAGTGAGCGCAACAAAAGGTCACTAGGATAATGAATGAACTAGAGCATCTCAGCTGTAAGGAGAGGCTGAGAGAGCTGGGGTTGCTTAGCCTGGAGGAGACTCAGAGGGGATGTCATCAATGTATAGAAACATCTGAAAGGAGGGTGCAAAGAGGACAAAGCCAGGCTGTTTTCAGTGGTGCTCAGTGCCGGATCAAGAGAGGTAATGGACATAAACTGGAATAAAGGTGATTCCTTCTGAACATGTCTTAGTTTCAGCTGGGATGGAATTGTTTTGGAGTTTTTTGGTATTTTTTGTCAAAGTGTCTGGTATGATGCTATGTTTTAGTTCTAGAAGAAGAACAATGTTGATAACACACACACACACACACACGCATAGTCATAACTATTATCCTTTTCCTTTTCTCTAGGTTAGTAAATAAATAGTTGGATCTCAACCCATGAGTTCTACTTCTTTTTTTTTCTTCAGTTATCTCTCACATCCCACAGGGAAGCTGGGGGAAGTGAGCGAATGACTGTGTGGTGCTTAGCCGCCTGCTGAGTTCAACAACAACAATACCAGGAAGCACTTCTGTGCTGTGCAGGTGATGGAGCACTGGCACAGGTTGCCCAGAGTGGTTGTTGGGTCTCCTGCTTGGGGATGTCCAAAAGTCATATGGACAGGGTCCTGGGGCACACAGCTCTAGAGTTTTGGATGAGATGACCTCCTGAATTTCCTTCCAACCTCAACTGTTCTGTGATTCTTTGGAATTGTTCATTGTTTTTCACCTTGCCAGAATTGTCCTTCCAGCTATGCCTACTGGTTTAAAAGAATAAAAGTTTATTGCCTGTCATTTGATTCAGATTGAAATTCGATGTGGAGAAGGAGGCACTACTGAAGAATGAGAACAAAACATTTGAGCATACTGTTTGCTTTGGAGCTGCATGGAAAGACAAAAGGTCTTACGAAGTATTGATTGATTTATTCATGGGTTGAAGCACCTGTCATCTAAAGCAAAATTCCTTAACCATGATCAGTTCATCAAATCAACAATCGTATTGTTTCTTGGCAGCCTCTGCTGAAGAGAAAAGCTTGCAGCTGTTACTCCAACGCAAGAAGGCGTTAAGAGAATGCTCAGCCTTTTTTTGCCCAGCAAATATTTGGGGAATGACAATGTAGAGGAGATAGATATGTTGCTTTGATTGCTTTAGGTTGATAGCCTTGACAGGTTCTAAGTTAGTTATCCAGGGTATCTTAGCAAAACTTCTATTGTGCATGTCTTCTGTTTTCCTTATCTTCACCTTCAATCTTGGTTTATATTATTCCCTTCTTGTGCAGGGGACAGGAATTTACTGAACTGGTTGCTTCTCTAATAAAAATTAATGATCAACTTTTTTTTTCCTCTGTTTTTTCAGTGTTAGTTTACTCTTCCTTTCTTGTATCATTTACAGCAGGTCTTCATCTCCCCTCCTGTGTTTTTAGCTTCAGCAGCAGCATGTTGCTGCCAGTGCATCCTTCTGTAGCGTGCCTGTGTGTGAAGTTAGAAGCTGAACTCTGATTCACTCTATGGGAGTAACATGGCTGTCTGATTTTCAGTGTATCTTGAGGCTGCATTTGACTTTCCTGGATATTTTCCCCTAAATTCTGCTTTGCCAAGACTTTTGCAGCAACTTTTACCTCGTTAGGGAATAAGAAATAGAAACAAAAAACATTTAGTATCCCTTGCATTCACTTCTTAACTTAGTGTGTTTCTTGAGGCATTTAGCTGTACCTGTGGAAAAAGGAAGCAGTTTTCTTTGTAGATTAGTACGAATGAAGATGCTTCAGTCTCCTTTCTTCTTGCTTTAAGTTAAGACTTTCTGCAAAAGCCGAAGCATGTAGAATTGGAACAAACCAGATCCGAAGTAAAACTGATAAACTTTACAGAACTCCACTTAAGTATATTTGTTTTGAGACAGAGTTCAGCTACGTCTTCCCTTTGCGCTTTCCCATGGATTGAGTGCTTCTTGCCCAGCAGAGAGGAGCACAACCTCTGGGTGCTCAACTTAAAGCCCCAGATTTTCCTCTGGAAGCAAAGGAGAGAGTCAGAGAAGTCCTGCTCTGTTTTGAGTAGGAAGAGTGCTAGCCAGTGAAAATATTTTCTGAAAAATTTTATACAAACCTCTGAAAAGGGAAATCTTCACTGTGGCTTAAATAGCAGCTTGTGGTGTTTCCCTTCCTGCTTACATTAACAGGAGCAGTGGGAGAACATAATTGATAAGGGGTTTGTTTGTTTGTTTGTTTGTTTGTTTGTTTTTTTACCCCATCTCTTTTCTGGAGAGAAGACAATCAGGTGAATTCAGAAAGGTCAGACCAAAACATGTGCAGATTTCTCAGTGAATATGTCAGCAGCCTCAGAAAGGAACGTTCCTCTTCAGTGGGGGCCTTTGGCTTCCTTCTTTCTCTAAATTACTTCTTCTAAGGTGAGAAGATTCTCTGTTGGGCAGAAGCCAATGCTTAGTTTGATGTTGCTATGGAAAAAAAGATATGTTTACTATTGTCTGATGTGGTATTTCTACATAAAGAGATTTTTTCCTCCCTCTCCTGTGACAAAGGTGGCCTTCTGCCCATACAGATCCATAAGGGGAGCCCAGTCTACCTAAGCACCTTGTCAGCACTTTCTCTAATGCAGACGGTACTGCAATAATGAACAGTCATTTGACATCAGTGTATTCTCAAGCTTCTACCAGCAGTACTAATGCAAGTACGCAGGATTGCAAGTTGTGTCTTGCAACCACAAAAGTATTTGATATTTTTACAGGAGTAGGACAATAAGAACAGATAGGAGGTTAAAATGTGTTTAGTGTAGAACATAGCTCTTGGAATAAGATGGTGAGATAAATCTGTTCCCTGTAATTGTAGTGACACAGTGGGGAACTTAATGAAAGCTCAGGCTTTGTCAGGATAATTAAATAAGTGAATTTGCAATCTAGAAAAAGCACCAGCTGGAGCGTAATCATTCACTGAAATTTCGGAGTACTGCTCCTTCCATGTATAGCAGGTCTGTTTGGTTTGTGGAATTTTCTCTTTGAAAGCAGATGCTGTCTGTCTTGTCAGCTGGAATTGCTACATCTGTCCTAAGCACATACTTGGAGTAACGGGACCCAAGAAACATCCTTTTCTTTCCAAGTTTCTGTATAACAAACTCATTTAGAGACGAAAACAACCCAATTATCCCAGCAAGACAAAGAGTTTGTGGTTATCATGTATATTTCTTGTATTTATCAAGTTCCTGATAAGATGCACAGTAATTTTTAGGACTGAGGCTCATGAAAGCAAGTGGGATTCATAATTCCTTTCTTTCGGTAAACAGAATAATAGTTTTGGGAAAAACAGAATGCATATAGTAAGAACTAGTTTGAACATGTTGCCATGGCATTTGGGATCCTCTTGCCTGTAAGTCTACTGTGGGGAGCTAGGAATAAGTCAAATTGTTCTCATGAGAGGCAAAACCCTGGAATAGCTGAGGTTGGAAGGGACCTCTGGAGGTCACCTAGCCCAACCTGCAGAAGCAGGGCCATCGAGAACCACTTCCTCAGGACTGCGTCCAGGCAGCTTCTGAATATCTCCAAGGAAGATACAACTTCTCTGGGCAATCTTAGCTTAACTGAAGTTTAACTTTCAGTTCCTCGATTAGCTCTTCTTGTTCTATTTACTATTTTGGGGAGGGGGAAGGTGCAGGAGGGTATATAAATATAAATGCTAAATGCATTGTTTTCAAAAAAATATATTTTTGGAATTGTATAACCCAAGAGATTTCTTAAGGAGACTACTTCATTTCAGCCTTGCAAGGTCATAAAGAATAACTGGAGCTATATTCCAATTAATAAAGTAGCAGCCAGAGGATGGCTGTGTGCTCTGGCTGATACTTGTCACTTAGAGCAGCTGAGTTTGTTTGGAGATGCAAGCTATTTTTAATAAGACCTAATATTGTACTTCCAGTTTAGAAGGTAGTCTTCATGGATAACATAAATTCATTTAATATCTTGGAATATCCCCAGTTGATCTTAAAACTCAGATTTCAGTCATCTCATTGAGTTGGTCAGCGTTGCACAGCATGTAAGATATTTTGTCATTGAGAGCATCTTGATGAGCATTAACTGGCTCGAGCCCGTATGATAAATTCTTCCATGCCTTTTTTTCAAGTATTCTTTATTTGACTTCAACTGCAGAAGGCTTGTGCTGTCTTCTATGGAAGTCCCCAAAACTGAGATGTTTATAACATCAAAACTTTCTCGATAATTACAGAATTCTAAATGTTTTGATGCTTTTTGTAAGTAAAATCCCTAACAAATTAAAATATGTTCTTCTTGGCTCACTGAGACACATTTGGACAATTTAGATACTCAGCTCTGTATTCATCTCTGCAAAATTATTCCTACAAGGCACAAAGCATGTCAGCATAAAATACCTTAGTTTTTAACAGAAGAGTTTTCTTTTCCAGTCTGGTACAAAATCCACAGAAATACAGAAGTGCTGAATGCAGATCTTCTAACAATTGTTCCTTTGGAGAATCCTGGAAGCTTATTATTATTATTTCAAACTATTCAAGTAATAATGAAAGCTCTGGAGAAAATTTGCTTTGATACATTCAGAATTACACCTTGATTCCAGATCATGACAGTCATAGTGTTCTAACCACGCAGAAGTCTATGAGAGATTTTTTTTTTTTTTCCTCAAACAGCTTAATTAATAATGAAAACAGCAAAACAGAAACAGGCTCACAACAAGCCTATGAAGAAAATTGAAACTGTTAATGTATGTGAGGAGAAAAGAACAACTGGAAGAAATACAAATCATTTCACATACTTCATCTCCATTAGGAGTTAAGGACTGAACACTTGGAAAGCAGAATGCATTATCACCAAAGAGGTTTCTAATATTATGAATATTATTGTTAGTCTCATTTTTAATTTTAAGTGTAACTGCACATTGAGTTTCAAACAAGCTTTGTGTTAATCTCTGTGCACTCACAAAGAAAGGGAATAAAGACAATGCCAAATACTTGAAACTACTCTGTTTTTTACTTTGCAGATTTCCAGTGGTCTTTTTGCTTTGTTTTTCTTACATCTGCCACCTTCAAGCCTGTCCTCTGAGAAAGCATCTTCCACCACCATCCTTTTATTACAAATGCTGCCTTCCTTATTTTGCATTGGGTAGGAAGGACCATGAACATTCCGTTGTGTCTTCCCATCTGTGCGAATCCTTATGACCACAGTGCTGACAGCGAGCACTCTGGCGACAGATGGTTTTCCTGTACAGATTAAGCAACTGGTTGCTCCTCCCTTTTTTGTCCATGAACTGAGTCTTGATGTCTGTGTTAAGATAACTATTCAGAAGTGACAGAATTTGTTTTAAAGGTAACGTGGACTTGGTGTTGAGAGAACTCTCTTTCCTCAAGAGTAGCTGAAAACTCTACTTTCTCTGACCACGCTCCCGTGATAAAAGCCACTGTGCCCTGTGGTCCAGCAGCAGTGTGTGTATTTGAGTTATAATATGTTTCACAGGGTTCCTTTAACCTTACTTATGTACTGCACACAGTATAGAAGTCACACCCTTGTTCTTTGAACAACTGCTGTTTTTCAGGCCAGGTGGTTTCCAGAGAGGAGGGCATGTGTAGAAGGGTGCCAGTTGCTTTAGCCTTTGCGCCCCAAGGCTTTTCTTGTGTTTGCACCTTGCTTTTTCTGGTTAGCACACAATTGCAATTTTCAGCTCAGGATCGTAACGTGCAGAGAATCTGAAGTCCTAAATGCTAATTGAGAGTGTAAATATTTCATTAATCTGATGTGACATTTTTAAGGAGTCTGTAAAATTATTCATGAACAAATATTTCATTACCTGCATAAAGGCATTGTAAAATTTTGTGATAAGTGTGTAACGCTCAGTATTTTTTATTTCTTGTTTTAGTATTTTTATAGTCACATTTTCTTGAAATTACCCTTGAAAGATTCTTGTTACTGTGAGACAGGCTTAATACTGTTTCTTTTTGTTATACCTGATAACCACATGTTGTGAACATCAAGACTATTTTCACATTTAAATGATAGGTAAGTATAAAGTGATTAGTTTTCCTCCTTTCAAGAAATAAATGATGTTTAGACATTTTGAGAGAAGTCATGAATCATATTTCCTGTTGGGTGATTTATTTATTTATTTTACATATAGCTTCTCATTTCTCTCCACGTGACTGGAAAAAATAAATCACTGAACATTTTTAAAGCATTTTCTGTTATTAATGAACTGGAAATATGTTGCTACTGAGGGCTTACTGTAACACTGTTTTCTGAAAGTTGATCCTAGGAGAGAAGTTTCCTATTTCAGTGAGTAGGAACCGAGGCACAAATGCAATATTGTTTCCTGCTGGTAGGAATATTTCACTGTATATGCTTCATCTTTGGTTTTGGGATGGTTGTGAGTGGTTCTTACAGATATTTCTGCATCACAGTTTTCTTCTCTATTTACTTTTTCCTCCTCTTTTCTTCCACGTTATTTTTTTTTTCTTTAAGATAATCAAAAAACAAACATATTTTTTCACATACTTCTGTGCTTTGCTTCTTTGGACTCCTGGAGTTAGTCCCCTGAGCAGTTTCCATGTTATCCCATTGGACTAAGAACTGAACAAAATGTTCATTAGTGATACTTATAAGGAGCAGATGGGTTCCCTAGAAGAGCTTCTTTTTCTTTAGCAGCAGGAAAAACAATTTTCAAGTTGTTTGTTTTTCCTGGAGCATCTCTTGGTCAAAGCAATAGGGAGAGAAAACTTGAAAGACTGATACCTGTTTTTGTTAGTCAGACCATGCCAAGTGTGCTCTTCTTGTTTTGCTTGCTTTCTGAGTTTGATTTGCAGAGCATCTGGAAACTCCATTAATAATATCTAATGTGCTAAGCCCTGCTTCTTCTAGTTTCTGGAAATGTCAGTTGATTTCCCTGCAGTGAGATTTCCCTGTGAGTCAGTTGGTACCAGTCCTGCTCTGTCTTGACTTGGTCTGAATGTTAAAGGGGCATGAAAGTAAAATAAATTTATAAAAAACAGTCATATTAGGTATAGGGAGGAATTTCTGTACTGTGAGGGTGGTCAAACATGGAACGGGCTTCCTAGTGATGTGGTTGCTGCCCCATACCTGTCAGTGTTCAGGAGATATTTGGAAAATGCCCTCAATAACATGCTGTAACTTTTTCAGTTAGCCCTGAAGTGATCAGGCAGTTGGACTCAATGATCTTTGTTTCCTTTCCAATGTTCAATTCTGAAAAAACCCACGAGTTTTCTACCAATCAAAAGTAGTGCTATTAAGATTGAAACTCAGTGCCAGGGTGTGTTTTCAGTGACTGAAGTAATGGTCAGGATTCAGTTTGAAACTGCATATTTAATAAAATCTTTGTAAACTTTTAAAACAGTAGTCTTTCAGTAGTGTGCAGAATTCTGTAGATGCTGTCATGTGATGATTTCAATATTAAAAATGCCTATTAATTTGTCATGGATGCTTTGAAACGTGTCATGGAATATAGTGTTTATTATGTTTATTTGCTAATTTGCCGAACCATCTATATATTTTTAATTCATTTGAGAATGCAGACTCAGAAGTGTACAGTATTGCTTTGTATCCTTGTGGAAAACGTGATCAGTTTAAGAATGGGTGGACTGTGTGTGACTGTGCTCCAGTAAATGGGGCACATCAAGAGGTTGAGCAGATAGGACTCTAGTTTTGTCTTGCAGCACTGAGGTGATCACGTGTGCTGTTCTTCCACTTCACTCCTCTAATGTCTCTTGCATGTTTTAACAGTAATCTTTTGCCATAGGCAGAATGTAGCACAGTGAGAGTCTCTTGTCATCTGTTCCTATGCCCTGAGGCACCAAACTGCATACATCTCAGATGAAAAGGATGGTAGAGATTGTACACTACTGTATGGAAAATAATTTCTTAGTAGTGCTAATGTAATAAATGCGATCTGAAATATAGTTTGTGTGTTTTTGAAGAAGTAGTGTAAAATAGAGTTGAGATTTTTGAGTATTTTTCTTTGTTAAATAATTAGAAGTTCAAGTGTAGTGTTCTCTTCAACTTTTTCTCTGTTAGAATTCCTTATCTGGCCTAGTGCAAAGAGCATGGGTAAAGGAGAAAATGTTATTTAATGCAGTTATAGTAATAAGTCTTCGCTATTTTTTGAAAACGTCCTGAATTCACGATAATAAAAGTAGTAAAAATGTTTTGAAAGGCAGAAATTTACATGTATTTCGTTTCCTGGGAATCGGTGGTTGTATAGACGTCCACTTAAATTTTCTGTGTAATGTCCATTTCAGTTACCCTGTGAAAACTTTGAACCATCAGAAATCTCAAACTCGTAATTGTCTATCTGCATGAAACATCTGGTTCACAAATATATGTTACTTCCTAAATGTTTTGACTTGAAAAACACCACCTTCCACAGCAGCTAAATTCCAGTCATGAGAAGTTCGTGGGCAGCAAGCACTTATGATGTGATTTTTGCATGGAAGCAAAAGGAAGAAGGAAATGGGGCATTTTATTTTTTTTGATAAATGTTTTAACTAACACATAAATGTAACTTTCGCATTTGTTTTTCAGGAAAACAATGTGCCTCTGCTGAAACTCTTCTGGATGAGGAATGTATAAATCCTGTGAGTTACTCAAGCCAGTTAGAGGACTCTGGATGTGATGTGTCTAACGACTATGCATTCAATTCTTTAGGAGTAGCTTCTGATTTCCAAGAACTTGAGCATACTGTCGACACATCTAAACGTTGGTTGGAAATAGTTCCCCCATTGAATCTTTGCTGTGCTAGCAAGGAGAGATCTTTGACTGTTCCAGTGCAGTTTTTTCAACATCTGCTTGAAATAAGAAAACTGTCAGAAGGAGGAATGCTGCAAGCAGACTTCACAGAGCTTGAGAATGATTCTTTCACTGTATACAATTCAGTGTCTCAGCTGCTTGATGGGCTAACTGTTTTTTACAGCAGTCCTAAATTTCCAGTTTCAAGTTTTCTTACTGACGCAGTTTGTGTTTTGATCAGATTAGTAACTGATGCTAAATTATCTAATCATGTTCTGAAGAAGTGTTTCAGGAAGCTGGAAGAATTTATGAAAAATCTAATTCAGATTATTTTAAGAAACAGCAATGTCAATAGGGTAAGTTTTAAACATCTTCAATCTTTTCTATACCACTTTAGTAAAATGTAATACTCTATTGGTTTTATACTTTTTGAAATACTTACTACATTTTGAAGAGTACTTCTTACGGGTTGTTTTTATGGTTGGTCTGTTTCGGTTTTTTTTTTTTGTAATATGGCCGGTAAATGTTGCAAAGCATTTGGAAAATTTCTTGCTTATGCATGCAGATTCTTCTGGTCTACTCCTAAGTATAGGACTTTTAAAAACTGCTGAAAAGGCAGATTAAAAGAAATTGGTAGAAGAAAAGAGACAAAAATAGGTTGTCTCGCTACATGAGGGTATAATGTAGATACAAAGTAACGACCATATAATTTTTATTATTATTGTATTTAGTGCACCTGGGTAAAATGTTATTTTGCTTCAGATCACATCTGTAACTGTCTAGACATTTGCAGATTTGGGTTTTAAAAGTAAATCAGCAAATGAGTGAAGTATACAGGAATGGCACATCCCTGGCACATAAAGCAAGTAGGACTAAGCTGCATTTTGTCTGTATTCATCACTTTGTATTGTTCCATGCATCTTCTTGTTAGTTTCTTCTTCTGGTCAAAATATCCTGGAGTTTTTCTTCGCAGTACTTCTCCTATATGAATTTCATTGTCTGTCTTAGGATTTTTGGTTTTTAGAGTAACTTCAACAGTCGTGGTGGTGGAATTGTTTGTTTGAGTGTTAGACATCTCAGTGTGGTGTCCACATACGCATACCTCCTCTACCGTGATAATAAATGTAGTTTGTATTCATGGAGCCTGAAGAATGCTGACTGGTTCTTAGGTGTCTGTTGTAGGATGAGCTCTCAAGTTGCCTTGAGCAAAATGAAAGGTTAGACATCTGCTATTCCTGTAGATACAAATATGCATTTGTCTTAATTTAAAATGAATCCCGAGTCACTGTGTATGTACCTCAGAATGTAAATAAATAAATAAATAAAAACACACAAAACCAGCAACCAAGAAACAAAAAGCAACAGCATTACCAAATTAAAGGGGGGAAGGGACAAGATAGAAAAAGTAAAACATTCAGAAATAAACGTGTTATACTGAAGCTTTTCCAGGACTAGAGTCTTAAGTCTCTAACACAAGGGTACTTTATGTTTCAGTGTCATTGTAGTGAGATACGTATTTTTTCTGTGTCCCTATTCTGTATCTTGAAAGGATGTCAGCTTACATAATGTTTGTGTGATATCAAAAATAGCCATGCAGGTGTGACTCCTGTTATTTTTTTGTGTGATCACAGGATACAAACAGAAAGCTTGAGCAGATGTTCAATGAGGCCTTCTTCATAGCTGATGTTCGTTCTTTCCACCTGTTCCTTTCCTCCACTCAAATTGGAATTTTATAAATAATATAAAATAAAGTTAATTTTAGGCACACAACTGAGAGGTTCTCCGAACAGGGATTACTTGTTGATTGGAGGAATCTAGGGGGAGAACAGAGCACAAAGAGAAGTTAAGGGAGAGATGTTGCAGATTGAAGGAGAGGAAATATCCCGATAGTTACGTAATGTTTGAAGTCTGGAAAGTGCTTTTAGAAATCATTCAGGAAGGGTGAGGTATGGCATCTTTCCTCTGAATAACTTCACTAAACAGATGGCTTTTTATGAGATGTTTTACATCTTGCTTCCACCGCAATATTGACTGAACAGTCATTCATATCAGCAGTCAGTACTTCAATCAAACAGCTTTCAAAGACTTTGCAAATTGTCTAGGACAACTATTAAGGGATAATCCTGATAATTTCCAGATATCTAGGGAAAGGGGAAAATGTGTGTGGTAATTGCAATGTTTATAAAGAACTTCTGATAAAATATGTATGTATATTTCCACAGTTTTGATTTGTTTAAAATGAGCTGAAAATTGAGATAAACATGTAAAATCCAAATTAGTAGTGGAAGTTGTGCAACCAGTTCTTCATGTGCTGTGTAACAGATACCTCCCAGAGACACTTCATGCTTCGCCTTTAATCATCACTGTTTACTCAAGTGGTGATTAAAACATCAAGATTATAGGTTTAAAATAAAATTGCCATTAATTACAAGGCTGTCATCTGAAAAGAGTGGTAAACTATGAATTTTGGTTCCAGGAGGATGCTTAAATGCCTGCAGTATAAAAACATTACGTACTGTGTTGAATCTAACCCTACTAGCTGTCAAAAAGCATTTGTACAGCCAGCCATCAGTGCAGCTGTAGGATCTGATGCAACTTTCCCTTTGCTGTCCTCACCTATAAAACTGTCAGGATCTGTCAAGGAGGACAAAGGGCTGTGAGAAACACCTTCAAAAAGTGAACAAAGAACCAAATAGCTGTGGGTTACACTGAATGCCTCATCTTCAAAAGCAATCTCGGCATTTTGCAGGGCGAATCAAATAACGTTAAAAACCTTTGAGAATCGTAGAAAAGATAATTATTTCTACATTAGATGTAAAGAAAGAAAAACAGCAGTAAAATTACTTGCTTTAACTACCGAGTCCCATTGTTTGAGAGGTTTCTAATTATAAAGCACTGGAAGTACTGGGGGAGCCAGAAAGACACTTACCGAGAGCTTGTCTGCCTGGATTCAGTTGCATAAAGATGCGCACTTTGGATAGAATTTTTGACCTGAATCTACAGATGGACACGAAGAAAAGAAAATACATCTTTCATTTAAGATAGAGAGAATAAAAGGAAATATTACATAAAATAGAAAACCATTTAAAATCAAAGAACTCCAAAGAGAATTAACCTTTTGAATTTCCCTTTTTTATTTTTCTCATCTCCCTCCCTCTGTGTACAACTGGCAAACAGTCTTTTTGCAAGGAGCCATCTGGAAATATCTAGAAAGGGTCTTAAGTCACTGCTGCTAAGGGTGAGGCATGAATGTGCTGAGAATAAATCATCTGCTAGAAGACCTATCTCTGCTCCTTCTGCTGGCATGATCATGCAACACTGTATTTCTGACACAGAAAGGCTTGTGAGCATCCTGTATCTAATTCTGGTACAGATGAGCCATCATGCTGTGAAATTTGTGATAGTCACTGCTATCTTTGGAGCAAGCTCTTACTTACCACCAGTTTGTGAATCCTGAACACCGAGACTCTCGGAGGTTCACGTGAATGTGTTGCTGTTGGTGTGTTTGTTACCTTTCAATGTGCGAATTGTTCACTCGCAGTTAAGAGTCACTCCTCTGTCAGCAGAACCACTGTCCTATTTATGCAGATTATTTGCAAATCCTGCTTTGTTGCAAAGTGAGTAATGCAGTCCTCTTAAAAGAAATCTCTCTAAGTCTCGGTTCAGTCTCTGAAGCCGTTGTTGCTCCATGATAGTTGTGCTATGCAATCTTAGCCCTGGTGGAGTAGAAATTTTGCCTCTTCCGATCATAAAGGAAGCAAAGGAATGTTTCTTTTGTTTTATCTGTCTGTTTGAGATCTGACAACAGCCATCTCAATTCCCTTTCTCAGGGTCGTACTGAATGTAAACCTTTCCTGCTTTTTGATCTGTCCAGCTCCAAGATGCATTACTTACTTATTTTCCATGGTGCACTGGAACCAGAGCTCCTTTCTCCTGTTACAGGAAAGTGCAACAGTCAGGGACACTGGGAATCCCCAACTCCTGCTGTGTTCAGAATACCATTTGTTTTGTGTTTCCAGGGAAGGTTTTGCACAGCTCATTGAAGTTAAAGCACTTCTGAGAGGACACTAAATTCCTTTCACATGGGAAGCTTCCTGGAGCCTGCCTGCAAATCCACTGTAGGGAATGTGAGCTGACTATAATTTCATAGCATATGGAATTAGCTTTAAAAGTCAAATCAATGTAACATAAATGAAGTTACTTTGTACATGTCTTATTTACATCCTTTGTATATACAGCTGTGCAAATCATCAAAACAGTTATTGGTAAGCTATTTAGAGTGCGGTTCAGTACTTCGGAGAGAGAAGAAAAATTATTTTTCATGTTGCTTCCTTCAATTCAGCTGTATTCAAAGCTGTAGAGGCCGTATACTGCCACAGGGTCTTCCATTAGACAGAATTGATGTGATGTGATCCCTAGTGGTGCCACTCTAGTTTATCGGCATCTTGACAGAAGTTCACTTCACTGGCTGTCTTCTTTTAGGTGCAGCTGATATGGTAATTTGAAGTGTAGCTAATGCTTTGATTATGTGCCTAGCCTTCGCAATGCATTCTTTATGGAGACCTGAGTCCATTTGTTGGACCTCGTTTTAAGGATTGAATCAAACCACTGAAATAGAAGGCACCGCTACACTGCTTTAAGGATTACAGACTAAATTTGGTCTGTCTAGGGTTCTTAGGCTATACTGTTTTCTGATGCTTGGTTTCTGTTCAACAAATAATTCATCCATCTGCCCCCAGCACCCCCCATCCCCTTCTAATTTCTTTCAGACAAGGCCCAGAAAGAAAAGAGCCTCGTTTCGGTGAACCGTGATTGTTTGCTTCTTCTTTGCTCTATTTAACACATCAATACTGACTTCAAAAGATGCTGTCAAGAGTCACGAATTGCCTGCACCATTTAACAAAATGAAAGATGTTATTTGCTATTTCCTTCCTCTTTCTTTTTTCTTTTTTTTGCCCTTGTACTTTGAGAATTGGCTACTCTACCTCTAGGTAGTTGTTATGAATTGTTTTTTTTGTTAAAGAATATTTGAATGGATGCTGAGTCATGAACAGTTTCTAAAAAATGTATCCTATTTGGAACTTCACTGCCCATTTTAACGTTCCTTGTTTATGTTCCATCTAAAAGTCTTCAAGAACAATTTTGCAAAAGTGCAAATATTACTAATAGTACATTTAGAAGAAAAGCAAATGCAAGAATTCCTGGTAGTAGCTTAATGTTTTGTTTTGTTTTGTTTTTTTGTGAGAAAGGAGTCAAAAACATTGATGAAAATGCCAGGTTGGAAATGTAGTACAGCGAAAAGCAGAAAAAGGGAGATAACTGAATCTTATTAGCAATTGTGTTATGAAATATATGGAAGTTTGTGTATTTGAAAAAGTATAAATGAACTAGAACCAGAGATTCAAATCTTTTCTTATCTAGGATACAGCTTGAATGATTCATTAATCACTGAAACTGCCCAGAAGAGAGTAATCTTACGATAATTTTGATGGTTTAAATACATGGAGCTGTGGCTGGCAGTAAGTTCCCCCAGACAAGTGTGGCTTGCAGCATCTTCTGCCAGCAACTGTCAGGACAGACCTTGACTCCTCGGTTTACAAAAACCTTGCCTGCTCAGGGACAAATAATAATTAAAAACAGTTACTCATATCACCAGTGGCTCCCAAGTATGAAACTAGTGAGCTTCAGTTTTCTGAAATTGAGTTCAAAGGGGAATATTGTGGCTCTTGAGACACAGTGCGTTTTTGTTGCCCAGAGAATTTCGCATACATAGTAGAACAGCAGTTCATTTGCATCAATATTAGAATGTGTTGCTGGGGTTTTATAGTCTAGTAAGTGTCAGTGTTTGAATCTCTTGATTGTTGAATTAAATTTTCTCAGCAATCTGTTGTCCTATGTGGAGAGCTATTTAAGTCAAATGGTAATCAGAGTCCATTGTCTTGTAAATCGCTACAGTCTAAAGCAATCACCAGACTGACTGACTCATTTACTTTAGCAAAGTGGATCATAGGAGTAACTAAACAGGAATGAATAAAATTTGTCTGCTTCTGAGACTTTTGTCCACCTTCTCAGACATCCTCAGCTGACATACGTCGTGAACTAAAGCTACAATTATTGAAGAGTTATGAGATGAAGTTAGCTGACTATTTTTTTTTCTACCATTAGGGCAATTTTTTTTTTTTTATGGTATCCAAAATGCCTGTATTACTGTAAAAATGCATTGAGTTTTTCGATTTTTTTAAAATGTGTGCATGTACTTTAACACTTGTTGCTTAGTGTCCTCTGCATCCTGTAGCATGGCTCGGGCACCCAACATCAGTAGGCATATGGCAGTTCTGTCCACTTATAAGCTTCTGACCAGTTGTATGGGAACTGTTGAGTCATGGCCTGAACCACTGATTGAGAACCTGGAGGAAAGACTCAGTCAACCCTGGGAGCACAGGTGAAGGCAATTTACTGTGTGACCGGAGGCTTCTTAGGCCTCGCTTAAGGGCTGACTGCCACTGAGGAAGGATCTCTTCTGCAGACCCCTCCCTGGTGGAAGCTTTTCTCTGTGAACCTAGAATCTTCTGATATGGGTGAGTGATCTACTTCCCTTCCTTTGTAGCACCTTTTTATCGTGCAGGTCCTTCTGCCTCTTTTGTAATGCCTTTCCATCCTGTTGATCTTTCCTATTGCTGCATTAGTGCTATCTAAGAAGGGAGGATCAAGAGTATTAAATTGCATCTCACAGACAGGGAAGACTTTGCATCTAGAGCTGCTTATAAGTCATCAATAGGTTACTTACACTAGTTATTTAAAAAAAAGGCAGCAACATCAGCAGCAAATGTTCACACAAGCTACTGCTGTGAGGATGTTTTTTGTTTAAGTGGGGCTGATACTGTTTTCCTGTTGACAGTGTTTACTGGTCCCAGAATCTTGGATGATTTAAGTGTGTAGATGCCTACTTCATGGATCGCAAAGAAGGTACAGGCATTCAAATATTCACCCCTGCCAGTGTAGCATTGCTTAAGTGAATTTAGTGATGAAAACACAGGATCTAGCGTGACTGCAAGCGTATTAAAAATTTAGCTGGATTTCTTTATAGATCAGTTTCTTGTACGTAGTCTTCAGATGTACTCAGAAATTGTGTGTTTGTGAGCCCTAAAGTAAAATGTTTTTTCTGTAAAAGTGATTGGGCTGAGGTGCTATAAGCAAGATGGAAATGGGTACTGCCATGTTGTGGTAAAACAAGAATTAAATTTGACTGTGACTTACAGTCCTGAATTCTTTTAAGATTATCTAGTTTATGCTTTGATTTTTGGGATGTTTTGCTTTCTTTAAAACAACAACAACTCAACAAAATGCCACACTACCACCAAGAAAAAAAAACAAATGAATCCACAGCAGAGTTTATTATGTTTATTTTGTCTGATTGGCAAGATGTGTTTGTTTTATGTGTCTTATATTCTCTTGAGTTAGGTAATACATTCAAAATTGGAAAGAAAAGATAAATATCCCATTAAACTGAAGGGAAAAAAGTAAAATCATAGGTAATTGAAAGTTATGAGGAAGTTCTGAGTAGCAGTTTATCTCAGTAACATACAAAGCTCTATGTCACACTGTCCATCAAAATGTTTTTCAGCCCAAGCTCAGCAAAACAGTACTGAAATATTACGATATAAAAAAGCTTGCAGCAAGGAAGCTAGTTGGTAGTCCTAGCACAGGAAATAAGTTTTAGAGGAGTCTTAGAAGCATGAACAAGATTATAAAGTGATAAGGGCAGAGCAGGGGCTCAAGATGATGCTTACAGAGCCAAGAATTGTAATAACGTAACAAATTCTTAAGTTTGGAAGACAGGAGAAATAGCACAGCATAAGCAGGAAGGTAGATGAATGACAACAATCGAATTAACAAAAGAAACAAAGCGACAGTAAGATAAGGGGTACTAATGCTCTCTGTAAATAAGTGATTACTTTCAATTGACCTTGATGATTTAGGAGTGAAAGTTAGGATGGGCTAAACAGACAAAGTGCAAACGTAATGTAAATTTAAAGGCGAAAGTACTGCTTATAGAGCCCCATAATTTGAAGATACCTGTTTAAACATTTGCCTTCGTCTTATGTTGCTGAATATGCCAGTTGCTCGGGGGAAAAGTGCTGTTAATTGGCATGGAAGCTGTAAACTACTGAAAAAGAAACTAAGGTTCAGTTTTAATAGTCACAAGATATACTGAATCATGCAACTCAGGAAGGAATTATTCTGCTTGCATAAGAGCTAGTAATTCTGAAACTCGTGTTTTGAAATTAAAAGAATTAAAGAGAAGCCTAATGCGTTCTGAACACATAGTTCATACGTAAAGAGATATGTAAAGAAAAAAGACCAAGTGCTGTTTGTCTTGTTGATCGCTCTTTTTCTTACTAATAACATTGATAGCCAGTTTGAAATCACATGAAAAGAGAAGTGAAAGGTCAAAAATAACTTCCTGTAGGTTTTAAAATTGGCTGGTTGCAGGAGAGACCAAATCAATATGCTTGAGGCAAGCAGAACATTGATATTGTATATTCATTTTGGCAACGCACATCCTTCCCAGCTGCTGGCAAACATTGGTGTGCATCATCAGGAACATGGGAAGAGAGCAGGGGGTGTGGAATAAGGGTTAGGGGAAAACAGACTACCAGACTCCATTATTTTCTTGTTTCTGGTATGTTTTTTTGCTGATTTATTTATTTATTTACAGTCAGATTTTCTGACTACTTTTAACTGAGAAATCCTGAACAGCACAGGTTTTATTTCATCTATACCAAGTCAAGGCATTAAAAGACTTCTGTTAGTTTTTTAATGTTTGGTTGATAGATTTGAGAGCTGAGGAGGTGCTTTATTTTTAATGAAACTACATACTATTTGAACTGTTATCGGTTTGAATGTTTCTAGAGTTTGATTAGCAATGTATGAGCATCACTCTGAAGGACGAAGTCTTGCTTTTCTTCTATACTTATGGATTTCTTTCTTATTAAATATAAATTCTGTGTGCATTTAACATATACAGCGTCTGAGGGTTTATTTTAACTTTATTTGCTTTCTCCTTTTTTTTAATGTACTAAGAGATAACACCAAAATGCAACATTGAATCTTTGCTCTTTAATAAATCACTTAGCAAATGGGATTTCTCAGAGACATCAATACTCATATCTCAAGTTCCATTAAGTACCATCATTACAAAATCCCTATGTACTTCATTTAGTAGAGGCTCAGGCTTTAAATTTGAAGATTTTGTATCATCTATTCCTACATACGTCCTACTAGAAAATGGTAACTCTTGCCAAAGTAGAAAGAAAATAGACTTTCTTTGAGAGATTCTCTTTTGAGTTTGTTCTTTGGGAGGAGTAGCATTGAAAAACTACTTTATCGAACCTAAAGCAGACTGTGTTATTTGATTTCTGTCTCTGAATTATGGTTGAATCAATGAGTTTTGCCTGTCTAAGGAGCATGGAGTACTGAATAATGTCTAATGAAAACTCATTAGTTTGTGAAGGTGTCTTCAGAGTGCATTTTATCTTTTCATTCCTTTACTTGGTCTCATTTTGCTTTTTTCTTTCAGTGATAGCCGCAGGTATTTTTTTTATGGAACATTTAATTTTAACATTTTAATCTTGCAGATTTTCAAAGCTATATGTACACAATTTCTGAATTTACTTTAATATCAGGAATTTATTGTTTATCTGTGTCAGCATGAAGATTTGATGCTGATCATAAAAACTTATAATTTTCTTGTATTTATTTGGAGATTATGTGCTAAAGTGAAGTGATTAATAGCAAAGATTCACTAAAGTTTGATTGTTATGATTGTGAATAGGAGATTGTCTCATAATGGGCAAATGATAGCTAAGCTGGTTGGTTATATTAGGCTGGTAAACAGGCATTAAATCAACTATCAACCGTTGTGGCAGTAAATGGGAAACTACTGATTAACTGTTTCTACAGTAAAAGAAGGAAACAGGTGAGAGGAGGAAGATGCTGGATTGCTGTAGCAGAGTGTGACCATATTGACCCTTAGTCATGGAGAAATTAAAGCAGGGTGACTGTATATTATTACTTTCCTCAAGGGTGTGTACTCTTGGTAGAATTGAAGGCTAAATAACTTGCAGAATACATATGTGAAATCTCTATATATTCAGGTAGTGCATGCACTTGAAAAGTTGAAATGTAAACTGCAAAGTCCTTGAGATTGTAGCTCTGTGGAGAAGGGATCTTGAACAAACAGAATTGGGAACCAGTACTAGTTTTGTGATGGAATTACTATAGTCTCAGCTCCATCGGTTGCTGGGATACAGTCAAAAGGTCTGTGGTATGAGTGTGCCTGAAGATACTGAGCCAGTGCTGTGGGTACTTCTTTGCTTCCATAAGCTTAAAGAAGTCAAAAGTTTATTGTCTAGTACTAATAGCTATGTAAGTGGCTAGTAAAGTGTTATTAAAGTAGTAACTCTTAGAAACCTTAGCTAATAAATGACAGTTAATGCATTTAAGACCTGAAAATAAGTAAATTAATCTTTAAATTGTATTCTTCTTGAACCGTGGGAAACCCAAGCACTTCAATGCATCCTAAATCCCATCGCATCACTTTGAAGATGCAGTTGATTTCATGCCTGTGTAAGCATTGCTTTTTAAGTAAAATCAAAGATATCATTAGTTGTGTTTTGTTGGTAGTAGCAGTATTTTAATAGAAACTGGAAACAGTTGACTTGCCAAGTAATGTCTTGAAACAAGGCAAAAATGTAAATATGGATTCACTGATGTTGAAAGGTGTACCTGAAGATCCAATTCCCTACTCAAGCAGGCTCAGAGCAGGTTGTCCAGGGCTGCATTCAGTCATGCATTGAATATCCCCAAGGGTGGAGGCTCCAGTTTCTCTGGGCAACCTCTACCACTGATTACTCTCACAGTAAACAATTTTTTTTATCATGTTTAAATGGAAATTCCTGTGTTTTGTGCCTATTGCTTCTTGTCATTTCACCAGGTAGCACTGAGAAGAGTCTGGCTACATCTTCTTTACTTCTCCCCAGATGTGTACATTGTTAAGATCCCTCCAAGCCTTTACTTCTAAAGCTGAATAGTTGGAGCTCTCTCACAGCATCTTGTGTTTCACACATTCCAATCCCTTCATCATCATCTTTGTTGGTTTCACTCCAGCATGTGTCCTTCTCTGCTGGAGAATCCAGAACTGAACCTTGCACTCCAAATGCCTTTCACCAGTGGGTAAAGATTGCCTCCCTCAATCTGCTGTCAGTGCTTCTGCTCCTGCAGACCAGGGTGGTATTGGCTTATGTCATAAGGACGTGTTCCTAGCTCTTTCAACTTGTTACCGAGAAGCCCACCACTCTTTCTGCTTTTGTATTATCTTCAAACTTTCTGTGGGTGCAGCCTGTCCCATCATAATAGAGGTCACTCACAATGATGTTAAACAGCTCTGGTGCCAATAGCAAGCCCTGAGATGCACCACTAGTGAGTGACCTCCAGCAGGACATGGTACCTCGGATCACAGTCCCTAAGTGTGGCAGATCGGGCAGTTATTAATCCACCACACTGTCTACTTGCTGACTCAATATTTCATACATCATACTTCAAAATTTTGTTGAAATGGGTTTTGTGGGAGACAGTGTTGAAAGCCTTATTAAATCAAGGAAGAATGTGGACGCTGATCTCCCTTCACCCATTCAGCTTGTCATCTTATCCTAGAAGGCTATCAAGTTGGCTAAGCGTTCTCCTTTCTAAGTCCACACTGATGACTCCTCATCACGTTCCTGACTTTCATCTGTTTGGAAATGCTTTTCAGGAAGATTCATCCCATTCAGACTCATTAAGTGATATGTTAGTTCAGAATGTGAATATACATAGAATTGTGTAGTATCATAGAATCACCAAGGTTGGTGATTCTCTCTCCAATACAGAGAGAGAGAATGTCCCAAAATCAAGGTAGGCCTTACTCTACTACCGACGATAAGACGGCTGGAGAGTGAGGTGCTGCCAAGACGAGAGACGGTGGAAAAAAGGGACGAGGTCTCGTGATCTGCAAGTTTTTGTACTGCGAGCTTTTATCTTTTCCCTCCGGCTGGAAAAATGGTAACAGAGGAGAAAAGTACTGTGAGGACTGTAGTAGTCTTTCTCTTCTGAGAACTAGGTACATCCACTACATGATGTTATGATGTGGAATACCAATAACCGAAAGTCACAAAACCATGACAGTTGGAAAGGACCTCTGAGATTATCTAGTCCAACCGTCCACCTACCACCAGTATTTCCCCTCTAAACCATGTCACTCAGTACATCATCTAAATGTTTCTTGAACACCTCCAGGGACAGTGACTCCACCACCTCCCTGAACAGCCTATTCCAGTGCCTGATCACTCTTTCACAGAAGAATTTTGTCCTCGTATCCAAATTGAACCTCCCAAAAAACTCATAGCCAAACAAAATAGACAAAAACCAGCAGTTGATCTAATCACAGATGTGCTTAACCTGGAGAGAGGAATAAACTAGATGCACTAGTGCTTTTGAGTGTTTAAGACAAAGCCAGAGTACTGTTTTCTCAGTCAAAAATATTCATCTGCAGTGTGTTGTCTGTTTCAACAGATGCTGTGCAAGATGTCCCAAATATTAATGCTATCGGGGTATAAAGTTTTATAGTCATTATATTTAATGTATTTTTTCTTTGAGTTTATACATTAGAAAAAATATTCTAGTAGTGTTACATGAAATAACGTTTTGTTGCTGTCTAGAGCAGTATGTTATGTAAGTTATAGCATTATATAATGACTGTAGATTGCGTTTCAGGAAACTAAAAAAATATTTTTTTATTTATTTTAAATAGAAAGGAATAGCAAATATAAATCTCATTTAAGATCACATAACTGCTTTTGTGGTTCAAGAGACATGTCTCGGTAACAGCCAGTTAAACAACAAATTGCAACTGATTTGTTTAAACTTGAAAATCCAGTGCATCTTCTATCAGTTTGCATTTGATCAAATTTATTCTTGATAACTCCGTTGACTGAAACATCCAGTATAGCTCCTAGCTTGCTTATTTCAAATAATTTGTTTGTTCATTTGTCTACCTGTGGCAAAATGAGTCCCTGTCTGTGCAGTGTGATCACTCATTTGCTATGACAACAGGAAGGACACAATGACTGCTAATGCCCAAGAGCTGCCTCCTGGGGAATTTGCACTGTTGGAGACATTTCTTTATACGATGTAGTGCTGAACTTACGAGAACACATGATTTCTGGGTAATGGATATGGGTTTTCATAAAGGTATATGAGAATATATCTCTTATACGCTATATTTATCTTAATTACATACATCATAGAATCATAGAATGGCCTGGGTTGAAAAGGACCTCAAAGATCATCAAGTTTCAACCCCCAGAGCCACGTCCACGTCAACTGCCCAGAGCCACGTCCAGCCTGGTCTTGAATGCCTCCAGGGATGGGACATCTGCAGCCTCCTTGGGCAACCTGTTCCAGTGCGTCACCACCCTCTGAGTGAAAGACTTCCTCCTAATATCTAACCTAAACCTTCTACGTCTTAGTTTAAAACCATTCCTCCTTGTCCACCCATGTAAACAGCCATAAACCTAAACTATAAGAAAAAATAATTTGATTTTATTCTTAAAAAAAGTGACATGTAAGTCTTGTTTCTGTTTAAGGGAATCATTTGGGGGAAAAAATGCAGATTTTGAAAGATTACATTTCTTTTTAGTTTCAGGCACTGGATGCTGTGTCACACACTCTTGTTTTGCTGGGGAGGAACAACATACTTCGAAATTCTTTAATGTCTTTTCTACTGTCAGAACTACAGCAGTTTGCTGAGCAGATGATGCAAGCTTACCAGGTACTGCCATCTTTTCTTCTGGAGAAAGTCCAAGGATTGGTGTTGGGGGAGTGTTTTACCTACATCTCTTTGTTTCATGGAATGTAGTCAGTTCATCATTCTGTAGAATGTTGGACAGGGTCTGGCTGGGATGGAGTTAGCTTTCCTCACAGCAGACACATAGTGCTGTGCTCTACACTTATTGCTAGAATGTCCTTGATTTACAACAATGCTTTGGCTATTGCTGAGCAGTGCCGACATAGCATTTCATTTAATAAAATTTAGTCAGTTGATCATTCTATAAAATGTGCAAGTTTAAGAATCTTAATTTCACCAGCAGATTCAAAAGATATATGAAGGAAAATAAAAATTCCTTATGGACAAAAGTAAAATGATCAGAGTGCATAATAGACTGTATAGATTCTAAGATCATGCTGTGTAATTTGGAAAATACTTGAGTTAGTATTAGGAGTTAATTAAAATTCTTTAAGGATGTAAATTGTGAGCTATGCAGGCGTACAACTTCAGTATTCAGCTGGACCCACAAAGAATTTTCTCTTTCCGTTTGTACCTGAGATTAAAAGTTGCATTATTTTTCTTCAGAATTAGATTTGTTGCTTCACATTATATTAATTTATATGATACAAATGTTATCCAGGACTTAACGTTGTATTTCATTTATTGTAATGAGTAGGAGATGAAAAGTAAAATGGAGTGGAGATAATATATTTGGTAAAATTGATTTCTTAGTTAGATTTTTATACTGAAATGATGTGGAGTTTGAATAGATGGAACCAGCGTGATTTTTTTCAAGTACTCTCTAGAGTTAGAAAGAGAGACTGAGTAGATGTTCCTTTTAAAATTTGGAGATGTGAAATCATTTGAGTTTTCATATATTTTTCACATAGTTTTGTGCAGTGGTATATATTAAAAATGTTATGGTCTCACTTGGGACTATGACTTGATTGTGTAGTGTCCTGCAAAGGTCAGTGGAAAGAAAGCATGCAGCTTGTTAGTAAGTGGAAAATGAAGTCATTTATCTGTTTAGTGAATATTCCTCATAGGTGTATCACCAACACTCTGGTCCAGCTTAAAAAATATCCTAGGTGTTGCTTGAGCAGTCTTTATGTTTTTCTGTAATGCATGATGTGTAGGAGTAAGTCACAAAAAGGAAAGATTACAAAACTGTATTACTTGAAGTTGGGAAAATTAGAGTAAATTAGTGTTGTGTGATTTTAACCATAAAGGATTCTCTTTACCACAGTAGTGACTTGGATTTTTCTATTGGCAGTTTGTTTTTATTACTTGCAGAGTAATGTATGTATTTATGGGAAGAAAATAAAGATTGGATTCCTACATAAATATTAAAAAATTGGCAATTTAATCTTTAAAAAATTCCTGTGCAGTAGCTGGCATAGTAAATGGATTAAAAGTCTGTTTCTCAAGGATGGCTTGATGCCTTTAGTTGTTGTGTACAACAATTTTGTAGTTTCTTTTTTTAACCGACATAAGCAGAAAGAAATGCTGTAAGTGGTTAAAACTTGTGCCAGGTATAAGAGTTTATCCTGTAGCGTAGGTACAGTGGGAAGTCTAAAAGATGCCACGGAGCTTTTCCTCACTCTCTGATAAGTTGTTTTCCTATGTAACCCTTACATAGGAACACTTACAATCTTTCCTGCCCTTCATCAGGAGGATTTTCCTATGAAACATCTTTGTGTAAAGAGCTGGCCCAGGAGGATTTCTGGGGGGACAGGAACTTGCGCTCAGAAGAAAAAATGAAGATTCTTTTGATCTGTTTCTTCATATTTACTATATACAAAAAAAGGACAGTAAAATGCATTTGTTACTTGACTTTTTCAGCTTCAGGACCAGGTCTTTTTTTAGGTAAACTCTTCACTACCTATAGGTCTCCTTCTGTCACATTTTACTTACCTTACATTTGCGCTTGCTGCAAATCTTTCCTGTTATCTATACATAATACAGATTTCCAGATTTTGTACTATCAAAAGCCTTCACAAAATGCTTCCCACCTTTAATGTGAGAAGATATATTTTCACTATGGTGCACCTATGGTGCAAAGGGAAGCATAGGAAGATTTTTGGATTTAATGAGTTTAGAAAGGTTAATGACTTAATGAGGTTCCCTTTTACCCCTTCTTTAACAACCCTTTCTGTGCACCCCTCTGAAAACCTTTTTGGATCATCTAGTTCTCATGTGGAAGAGTTTCCATAAAGAAAGTTTCCTGCTCTGCTTCTGAGTCCTTCTGTTAAAAATCTGCCTTCTGCTCCTGAAATGATATACACTTTTATGTATTTATTTCTCTATTTATTTTCTTCCCAGCAGTGTTTTATGGGGGTGATGAAGGTATATTGCCTTCTGATTAAGGGATTTAAGTATTTATATTTTTCCTGTCCAGTGTTAATAGTGTTTCTTGGGAGGTTAATGGGCCTTGATTATCCAATAGCAAACTCAGGGCTGGAGAAAGACTTTCATATTGTCCCACCAAAGCTTAGGGTGCTTTCTTTTGACTCTTTTTAAAACATGCTGCTTCTAAGTATCCATCAGAAAAATAACTGAGCTTCGCTTACTTAGGAAATCTCCAGTGTTTTATAGTAACAAAGCAGTCTGGAAATGTTCATCATCAGCATGGAAGTCGGACTTTCTCTGGGAAGTGCAGAAGGTTCCAGGTGGCTGAATATGTAACTACATGTCACGGTATTATCTAAGGGTCTGCGTCCGTGACAAGGGGGACAGGCCCGAAAGAAAAAAAAAACGAGAAAAGAGGAAGAAAAAAAAAATTGCTGGCGGGTAGGGGCCGGCCCCGGGTGGTCCGGCGGCTAAAGCGGCAGAGAAGCCGCGGAGCCGCACCCTGGGGAAACAAAGGGAAGAGGGGAAAAAGCAGGGGACTTGTAGGCGGATCTAACACAAAAAACAGTGGCACCAATCTGAGGAGGAACAACTAATTTTACTAAATATATCAAAAATGAGACTAGTAGAATTATAACAAAGGGTTTACAGGCTGAAAATCTTACACAGTAAACTGCAGGATGATTTGCGGAATCAAACTCCATAACTCGAGATTAGGTTATAAAACAGGTATGTTTATTACGGTGCTGCGTCCACACTGGATGCGAGGGGGGTCACTGCCCTACCAAACTCGCATAACCATGGGCAGAAATGTTAGATATTTAAAAGCCAAGCTTATACATATTCAGCAGGTTTCCTGGGACTCATCTACATATTCATCATTTCCCAGGAATTCCTTTGCATACGGTCCGTCCCTCCAGCACATGCGTTGTAGTTCCTCCTGGTGGTCATTGGATGAAGGCTCGATGTCTTCATCACTCTGCCCTTTTCACCCCACTGCTGCTTTGCAGAGTCACTCTGCCTTCGGCCAGTTCCTTGTACTGGTCCCTGCTGATAATGGAGTTTCGCGGAGTTCCTTTTCTTATCTTGCCTTACATTCTACTTACCCCAGCCCCATGCAATAGTTAACCCTTCAAGTGTCCTAACTCAAGGAGGACCACGTGCTTTCTCTGCCGGGCAGGAAAGGAACAGACTCCATGCCTCCCAGGCAGCTTCACCACCCCCTCCAACACAAAGACCCCTGGGGAGTGCACCTCCTCCCCTCCCCCTCAGAGGGCCACACCAAAAAAGGCAGTTTGCAGTAACCAGGGAATTAACTCTTTAACTGCCTGTACCTTACATGATGTAATGATGTGGAATACCGATAACAAAAATCACAAAACCCTAACACTACAGGAGCTGTGTGGAGGTATCTCTGTAGGTGACTTTCTTAGAAGTACAAGATCTTGACAGTCTGCAGTTCATGTAGTTCCATGTATGTAACTGAAGTTCTGGCATGCTGCGAAAGGAATGTTTTTAATTTCATGCATTTGTGCATTTAGTTTTATGTTCATTTATGCACATCTATGTTTTATGTTCACTTACAAACCCTTACGCATCCTATAAGTGATCATTTTTATGGAAATACTGCTTAATGTAACCCTCTCTACTTATCACAGTAGAACACTGAACTCTAGTATTTCTGACAGCCTGATTTACGGACCTGTTTCTAACTTCATGGAGCACTGCATTTGGTAGGCATGATCCTGAAATAAGTTTTAAATCTTTTTTCTTGTTTTATAATCAACGTAACACTAATACACTTAATTAGAAATGTTCAGAATGACAGTTTTAAAAAAAATTATCTTAAATATTTAAATTTGCAAATGGTTAAAATTTTATGTAAACAACTTCCATTAACTGACCATTATCATAATCCTGTTTTATTTCTTAAGTGTAACTTCTATTAATTGCAAAGCTGTTTCATGTCTTCCATTTCAGAAAATGGAACTAGGGACTCTCAAGTTTAGTTATGACGAGAGATGAACAGGAACGTCGGATGTCTTTTTGGTAGCCTGCATTTAATTCCTAATTTGAACTGCAGAAGTTGAAAATAATGGCTTTTGCATCCGAACAGATTTCTTTCTTTGATTTCGTACAATTAAAATGCTTTTCTTAAAGTTGATGCTTTCTAACATTGACTTGGATTGAAAACAAAATTCCTTTTAACTTTTCTAAATGAATCCTATATTTCAAGGGTCTTAGTTTAATTTTGATCAATTTCTAAAATGCTTGTATTTCACATTATGTAACTTTCTGTTGCCGTGATCCAGGTGCAAGACCTTGCACTTGGTTTTGTTGAACTTCACGAGGTTCTCCTGAGTCCACTGCTCGAGCCTGTCTAGATCTCTCTGGATGACATCCCATCCCTCAGGTGTGTCAGCCATACCACATAGCTTGCTGTCTTAAGTAATTGTTGAGGGTGCACTCAATCTCGCTGTCAGTGTCATTGATGATGATATTAAAGTCCCAGTACTGACCCCTGTGGGACACCACTCATCACTGATCACCATCTGGACATTGATCCATTGACAACTGCTCTCCAGGTATGATCTTGCAACCCATTCCTCATCCATTAAACTGTCTACCCATCAAATCCTTTCCAATTTGGAGAGAAAAATGTTGTGAGGAACTGTGTCAAAGGCCTTAGTAAAATCCACATAGTCAGTGGCTTTTCCTTGTCCACTGGATGCCATCATAGAAGGCCACTAGGTTGGTCAAGCAGGACTTGCCCTTGGTGAAGCCATGCTGGTTGTTCTATATCACCACCCTCTCTTCCACATTCCTTAGCATAGCTTCCAGGAGGATCTGTTGCGTGATCTTCCCTGGCACATAGGTGAGACTGACAGGTCAGTAGTTCCCTGTGTTGTCCTTTCTACCTGTATGTCTAATCCCTTGAGATGTATATCTGTATTTGTTGAAATGGAGCATTTACATGGGACGGAAAAATTCCTTGCTACTTTTCTCAAATATGATGTTAAGTGGCTTAAGTTGTTGATTACAAGAAAGTAGCTGAGCATATTATGTGACTGGAAAAGATACTAAAATGGCTGGTTCTGCCTGTTTGGATTTTTGCAGTTTCTGCTGTTGACTTTTACTTACATATCAAATTAATAATACTTCACCCAGGTAAAAGAAAAGAGATTTATGCAGACCTCATGAAAATAATTAAACTTGCATCTGGACATCTGTTCATCCTTTTTAAGATGTAATTTCTTTCCTTGTTATGCTGGTAAGCACAGATTGTAACATACCTCAAACTGTGAATGCTGAAAGTTGTTGCAAAATAGTGCTCTGGCTAAATACAGAATTATTTTTTTATTCCATGTGACTACTGATGCTACTGAAAGCAAAGAAATTTATGGTTTTATATACTAATCAGTGGATCTGCTTTTTTTCCCTCAAAAATACATACCTGGTGTAGAGATCCGTATTTGTGAAATCATAAATCTTTCCCCTAAAAGGCAACAGTGAAAGAATCGTTCAGGACTCACTGTGTCAGAAGAGGGCCATATATCTTTGAAGCATACGCCTACTGTTGCAGGATATGTCATTCTCTATTAAAGATTAGATTTTGAGATGCATACAAAGCAGTGTGGCATGTCAAAACTAGAAAATTAAAAATGGTTCATACAGTTTCTCTGCTTCCTCTCATACTTTCATAAAATCTGAGTTGATGCCACAGTTGGCTTTTACTGCCTTATTCTGGTTGTGGCTTCTGTACTTCTCCTGTTGCTTTCTTTAAAACTCAGTTAATCCTTTTGTATACTAATACAATACTAGATACTAGAGTAATACTACTCTAAATAGAAGAAGCAACATATGTGGCCTATGTGGTCATTATTGCTTAATCAAATAGATGTGCTCCTGTTAATTTGCTGTTTTCACAGGGCGTGCCTAGCAGTGGTGTGTAAAACAGCATGATGTTACAGAAAATTAACCACAGCTTCCTTAGTGCTTTTGGATATCAGTTTTACCTATGTGAATTAGCGTATACACCATATGTGCTCTTAAAAGTTCATTTTATAGGCAAGGTAATTTTTGATTACAGATTTACCTTTTAATTTTATTTTGGACTTGTTTAAAGTCTTCATTATGATGTACTTTTAACATAGCTTCATTAAATGCTTTTCAGGAAATGGCATAAATTAGTAGCTCCTGTGTCAATGGCTTGCAATTTATTTGCTGTGTTAGTATTTTATATCTGCATATAATAGAATGGGAAGCATTGTAGCCCTAGAATTTCTAGCTAGAAGTTACCACTAAATGGATTTCTGTTTGGAAGAGTAATTATAGTTGATGGTTAAACTGTCTTTAAATAATTGCCTAGTTAAAAATAGTAAAATGTAAGTGGAAGGTAAGGAATTATAGTGACTTACCAGTGAAATCGTGACTTCATCTTTTTTTTTTTTTTTTCCAAAATGGTCTTTTCATTTTACAGGACGCATTAATGTATTTGGATTCTTTCACGCTTACTTCCCTCTCTCTAAATATGTAGTATAAGGAATCAGAGCATTGGCCTGTCCTGCTGATAACTTATTTTTTGCTAAATTTTTTTGTTTAAAAAAAGTACCTTTTAAGCTGTGCCTGTTGACCTATTGAGTTTATGCATAGCCATCACTACTGAAATCACAGTATCTGGAGGATTGGCCGATGTTTGTTCAGTACTTCCTAAAATGTTGAAGTGCTGTGATGTATAACCATGAAACACACATACAATGGTGCGTCTTCTGTGGTGTTCCATCAAGCATAGAAATACTGGTTCTGATCCTTGCATGTTCCTTGAGAAATATTTTTGCTTTGCAATTTGTTTATCTGTGTGCTTGGGCTGAGCTCTGGCTTTTCAGGAGACAGCAAGCTGTGCTTTTTCTGCTGCCTGGGTTTTAGTCAGGCTAGAGCTGTGTTAGAATGATTTCCCTGGGTATGCCCTCAGCTGAAACTGTCATAGACAACATTTGTGGTTTGGTTTTGGGTCTGCTCTTGCTGTTGAACTGCAGTGAACGCCATATCTAGATGGAGCTGCAGTTCCAAGTTTGCCTTCAAAATGAGCGGACCTTACTGCTAGGTTTTGAGTGATGTACAAGTGATTAAGAGAGTGGTTTTATGTCTGGGCTGAAAGGACTGGCTATTTCAGGTTTGTTTTGTAGCCAAGGTTTGAGTTCTGGTTTGTGTGGCTGAGGTGTGTAGTAGGTTAAATCTGGTTCTATAGTTAGTGTAGATTTTTGGTGTCAGCACTCAGCTGGCTGGTTAAGGCTTGGTCTAGAAGAGCAGCAGTGATGTTGATGCTGTGCCCAGAGGGGGAGGTCGGTTTCAGGACTGAAGTCAGCAGGAACTCTCAGGATTTGCAGGATTTCTGACATAGTTTTAATTTAGGGAGATAGGATGTGGTGAGCTAAACTTAAACATGTTTCTAGAGCTAGAATTAGAGTTGTCATGCCAAGGGCTTATGAATTTGGAGTATCAGTTTTAATTAGACCTTCTCAATGATGTAGCTAAGTCTATGGATGTAATATATGCTTGGGCTTGGGTGAGTGCAGTAATGAGAAGTGTGTTTGTTAATGTATTTGTAACTCCTAGGAGATTTGGAGATGCAGAAAGGGGATGCTGTGCTAGATTTGTGTTGAGGGAGAAAGGCAGGAGCTGCTGACTGTGTTTAGGTCTGAGTGTCAGTGATATGGTCTGGTGTTAAGCTAGAGAGCAAGGTTTGGATGTCCAGGATGTATGCAGCAGGGAATGCCTTGCAAAAGTTGGAGGTATTCCAGAAAAAGGTAGGCTTGGGCAAAAATTAATTTGTATAGTTTGATTAGATTTAGGATTAAGATGTTGTTGATTGCATTCATGAGCTTGGATAGAGTACATGCAACCTGATACTTTTGTTCATCTGAACCACATTTGTAAAAGTATACATTCATTAAAAAATTTACAGTAGCACAGTTTGTATTGCTTTTCTTCTAGAATTATTTCTTTCCTGCTGAAAGACATTTAAAATTACTGTAGCAGTAACAGAATTAAAAGTAGTTTTACGAAATAACATTCTTGAATCTACTCAAGTTCTCTTTCCTGTTGTTTAAGGTGGTACATTTTCTTTTGGTTCCAGTAACAGCTTGCAAAAGCAGAAATAGTCAACTGCATTGGGGGAAGAAAAAAAGAAGGAAAGATAGGGGGAAAAAATTAGTGTTTTGGTATTTGTCTTGTTTTTATTTTGTAAGTGTTGGCATTCCAAGTTACATGATTGCAGCTCAACCTTTGAAGATGTAGTTTGTGTATTTTGTATTTCCTTGTGTCTGTCAATCCCTGAATTTAGCTGGCAAAGCACAACTAAATCTCTAGGTGTTAGGTCTTGAAACTTTTGGCTTCATTTCAACATTAAAATTAGTTCTTCCATTAAAAGTTACTCTAGTCTCTGAGTTTTCAGAGTATCCTACTTCTAGCTGAAGTTGCTATTTTAAAGAACTCTTTTTTTCATGTAGTCTTATTATTTAATCAAAACTCTTTTACTAAGCCTAGCTATTACATTTAATATAGGATACTGTAGGGAACTGTATATGAATGAGAGAGAGGTTACAGAGAGATTAAAATCTGAGTAGTACTTCTGCCTATAGGAATAAATTATTGGCAGAGCTTAGTTTAGGTTAACATATTCAGTTATTCAATTTGAGTCCTTCCTACACAGTTTAATTATGTGAGCTACAATTCAGTTCTGTTAACTTGCTTAAATAAAGTAAGTTCATGAAATGACCATAGAATTAGTAAGATTGGAAAGGAGTTGTGGAGGTGATCTAGTGCAGCCCCTCTGTTCAAAGCAGGCTCAGCTTGAGCAGGTTGCTCAGGCTATGTCTAATCAAATTTTGAATTTTTTCAACTATGTAGACTACAACAGCCTCTTTGTGCAGCCTGTTCCAGTGTTTGGTAACCTTTAGCAGCTCATAGTAAAAGGCTGTCAGGTTGGTTAAACATGATTTGCTTCTTTGTAAGTCAGTGCTGACTGCTCTCTTTCACCCTGTTGTCCATCATATGCCTAGAAATGGTTTCCGGGATTATTTGCTGTGTCACCTGCCCAAGGATCAAGGTTAGATGGACTGACCTGTAGTTTCCTGGATGTTCCTTTTTGAACATTGGACTGTCATTCTCTTTCTTCCATTCCTGATGAACTTTTCCAGTTGCCAAGACCTTCCAAAGGTAGTGGCCTTGCTATGACATTGATCAGCTGTTGCAACAATCATAGGTGCATGCCATCAGGTCCAGTGATCTTATATGTCCAGTTTCTTGAAATGTTCCTCAACCTTGTTCATCTCCACTCAGGGTAAATTTTCCCTTCCAAACATTCCCACTGGTCTAAGATATGTGGTGCTCCAGAAGGCTGATCTTACCGGTAAAGTTCAAGTTGAAGAAGGCACTGTGTCCCTCATCACCTGTTCCTCTGCCACATTTTTCCTTATCTTCCTTTTTGCTGCTTATGTACCTCTAGAAATCCTTCTTGTTGCACTATGTATTCCTTTCCAGATTCAGTTCCAGATAGACTTTTACTTTCTTAACCCTGTCTCTTCAAATTTGGACGGTGTGTTTGTATTCTTTCAAACTTACCTGTCCTTGCTTCCACATCTTAATGGTTCCTTCTTTATATTTGAATTGTGTCAGGAGCAACTTGTTCATCCATGCAGGAGCCATGCAACTTTTGCTCACCTGTAGTTCAGGTAGAGTATTCTTGAGCTTGAGCCTTGAAAATTAACTCTCGCATGCCTCCTCTCTCCAGAGTCATATCACGTTGCATTTTTCACAAATACATTGCTGAAGAGGCTGAAATATGTTCTCCTGACACCCAAGGTGGTGACCCTGCTTTTGATAAATTTTTCAGCAGTAGATAAGATTATAATCGCAAATTAGTTGAGTTCTTGAGGGAAGTATTAAGTCATACGGAGAAGTCACTTTTCCAGCTATCAAGGAGCAGTCTTTCTCAGGAAGTCTTATAGATGCTTCAATAATGCTCTCAAAGTTAGCAATCAGACTTATATGAAGATAATTTTTATTGAATGCAGACTAATAATTTTAATTTGTGGGAATTTAAGGTGAATATTTGAGACATGTTCTGAAACTCCTCCTTTACATTGAATTCCCTCTAGTCTAGGTAAGACTGAGAATGGAATCTGTTCTGGAGGACTCTACACATTAGGTAAGCCCCTAGTCTTCCATAGCCAAGAGATATTTCAGAGGAAATTTAAATAACAGAACAAAGTGCATTCAAGTATGTCTCAAGTCTTTGATGTTATTTAAAAAAAAAAAGTTTTCCTTTACTTAATCAAGAAAATAGAGAAGGTAACATGTTACTTTCCTAAAAAAAAGAAAAAAAAAATTTGATACAATTTGATTTTTTAAGAAGGGTCTTGAATAACTTCAACCAAGAAAACGTAATTAATTATCTAGCAATCTTAAGACCAAATGGTGCTTGGATCTCTTAGGAATTGTTTTGGCTTTCATCTTACTGTATATCAATTTATAAACTTGCAGTTGAAATTACAAGCTTGATAAAGCCTTATTTTTGTCTGCTCGTATTAGCTAAATTAGCTAATTTAGCTCGTAAACTTACTTTCTGCTTTCTATACTTCAGAGAAGTATAGAATCATAGGATGATTTTAGGGACCTTAAAGATCACCTCGTGATGGGCGGGAACACTCCCCATTGTATCAGGCTGCCCAGGGCCCCATCCAGCCTGTCCTGGAACACTTCCAGGGATGTGGCAACCCATTCCAGTGCCTATCCCCCCCCTCACTGTGATGAATGTCTTTATAATATTTAATCTAAATTTCCTCTCTTAGTTTAGAACCATTGCCTCTTGTTCAGTCACTACACTGATAGTGTGTCCTTCTTCGACTTTCCCATAAGCCTCCAAAAATGTTAAATGTTAGTGTTTTCTGTCATAGAATCATAGAGTCCTTAGAAGTGGAAGGGACCTTTAAAGGTCATCTAGTCCAGCTCCCCTGCAATGAACAGGGATATCAACAGCTAGATTGGGTTCCCCAGGGTTTGATCCAGGCTCACCTTGTTAGTCTCCAGGGATGGGGCATCAACCACATCTGTAGGCAAGCTGTTCCAGTGCCTCACCATCCTCACTCTAAAAAACTTCTTCCTTATATCCAACCCAAATCTACCCACTTGAAGCCATTTCCCCTTGTTCTATTACCACAGACCCTGCTAAAGAGTCTGTCCCCTTCTTTCCTGTAGCTCCCCTTTAGATATTGAAAGGCCGCTATCAGGTCACCTCAGAGCCTTCTCTTCTCCATGCTGAACAGCCCCAGCTCTCTCAGCCTGTTCTTGTAGGAGAGGTGTTTCATCCCTTGGATCATTTTCATGGCCCTCCTCTGGACACACTCCAAGAAGTTCATGTCTCTCCTGTGCTGAGCACTCCACATCTGGACACAGTACCCAGGTGAGGCCTCACCAGTGCAGACTAGAAGGGCAGGATGACCTCCTTCAACCTGCTGACCACTCTTCTTTTGATGCAGCCCAGGACAGGGTTGGCTTTCAGGGCTGTGAGGGCACACTGCTGGCTGATGTTCAGCTTCCCATCCATCAATACTCCCAAGTCTTTTTTGGCAGGGGTGTGCTCTAACTTTACAACCCTCAGCTTGTATTGGTAGTGAGGGTTGCCTTGACTGAGGTGCAAGATCTTGCTTTTGGCTTTGGTGAACCTCATGAGGTTCACCTGGGCCCACTGCTCAAGCCTGTCTAGGTCCTTCTGGATGGCATCCCATCCCTCAGGTGTGTCAACTGCACCACGCAGATTGGTGTTATCAGCAAACTTACTGAGGGTGCACTCCACCCCACTGTCAATGTCACTGATGAAGATATTAAAGAGTATCGGTCCCAGCCCCTGACCCCTGTGGGACACCACTCATCACTGATCTCCATTCAGGCATTGAGCCATTGACTGCCACTCTCTGAACTTGATCCTGCAACCAGTTTTTCATCCATTGGACAGTCCACCCATCAAATCCATATCTTTCTAACTTTGAGAGAAGGATGTTGTGGGCCAGAGGCCTTACTGAAATCCAGATAGATGACATCAGTGACTCTTCCCTTGTCCTTTGATGCAGTGACAACATCAAAAATGGCCACTAGGTTTGGTCAGACAGGATTTGCCCCCTGGTGAAGCCATGCTGGTTCTTCAGTATCACCTCCCTATCTTCCATGTGCCTTAGCATGGCTTCCAGGAGGATCTGTTCCATGATCTTTCCTGGCACAGAGGTGAGACTGACAGGACAATAGTGCCCGGGGTCAACAAGGTCATAAAACCTTATTTTCACTTGTTTGTAAATTTTGGCAAATGCTAACCTTTCAAGCTGATTTTTATTTTTCCCTAGAGATATCTACCTCAGGCCTTTTTTATATGTATTTTTTATTATAGTTTTGCTTCTGTCAGTGCATAAGTACAATTTTGAAGTTTAATGTGTGAGAGCTCACAGCTTTGATAAAAGCCAGTAGGAGCTATGCTTTGAATTCATGCATCTCTGTGTAATGCCAGACACTGTAAAATCACATCTGAATTCTCTTAAGTTTGACATTAGCAGATAGTGTGATTATTTCAAAGATTCTGTTGTAATAAGATAAAAACATTACCTCTCTCTAAAAGTGCTAGTGAAGTTAAAGTAGTACATGTAGTGTATGTGAAATTATAGTAATGATTGCCATTAAAAAAATAAATCTGTATTCAAAGCAGAAAGTGAATGGTGTGCATTTTAGTTCATGCACATTACAAGGATAGAAAAAGTACTGAATGAGAACATTCCTCCTAATTTGACATGATTAGTAACAGAAGCAATTATCCTTGTAAAAACAAAACAGTAATCGTGTTATTAAAACTATAGACAAATAGTCAAATTAGGCTTACAGTGTTATTGTATTGGTTTAAAATTGTCATTCCTAATTGAAAACAGGTAGTAGCAGTACATCAAGAAACCATATATAATAGATGACTAATTTACAGTATTAAATAACATAGTCTGAATTTGAAATTAAGCACTTAAGGTCTGCACTGTAGGAACTGGAATCATCTAGTCTATCAGAGAGAGGATGGACAGGAAGAACGGCTGTAATCTGTCATCCAGAATGGGAGAAGTTGCCTTTTTGGCTTCTAAAGTGAACAAAAAGAAACATACTTGATGATTAAGATTAGGTGTTTTAAGTGTGGTTTTTTTGTTGTTAAAATGCTTTAACACTTGAAGATTGATGCAGACAGTAACTTATAGGGTGGAAGGGTTGAGCGCACAGTAACAGGCAATGCAGGTGACTTCTCATTTATGAGGGTCTTCAAGTACATCCATCTTTTTGGGAAGACTTCAGTATACTCTCTAACCTTGGGAGTCTGGACTAGAAACCAATCACTCGAGGACTCTTTCAGCTGTAAATCTGAACTGTGCTTACGTTTATTACATTAATATTTGTAAGTATGATCAGAATTTGAATCAGTTGCAAATTCAGAGGGAGAGAGGGAGGAAGGGAAAACTCTACTGGATATGTGATCTGTAGATTTATGAAAAAAACTAAATAAATTATGAGCAAAGCATAAGCACTTCTCCACACAATTAGCATTATGTTATATCAACTTGAGTCAATAGTATTAACTGAATATTGACCTGTATTGTTGTTTATTCTATATTTGTTAAGATGTTTATTTAAGAAAAAATCCATTTTTGCGGAAGTATGATTGCGTTTCATTTTAGCTGGGAGATTGTAGCTTTCTTCAGCTAGAAGATGCTTCATATCAGTAATTTTTATTATGGCCCCATGTAAAGCATGGTTTGATCATTTCTCGTTCTTTATGAAAGCACTCTTTAATAATGCTGCCTGCACTTATCAGTGATGTTTGCCTTGGTTGTCTGCCCTACCAGATGCTCTGACATAAGTTTCTCTATCTCCCTTCTCTGCAGAGAGTACCAATTTTAGCAAACTTGAAGTGTTCTGTTTGCATTTGCAAACTTCTTATCAGTCACAGCTGTTATGATTCATGTAAGATGGAAACAGTAGTATATATTCAGCAACAAGTGCAAATATCAGGTTTAAGGAGAAAACAGTAGTGTAAGTTTCTTCATGATTGTAATAATTTTCATGTCATTATTTTTTATTGGAACAGTTTTAAATTACAGTGCAAGATAATTAAAGAAAAAATTGAGTGGAGATGTTGAGTGGCTATAGGAGTACAAAGAATAAGATATTTGAGATTGCTTTAGCAGTTCAGTCTTACTTGTTCTTAGCAGTGTTGGAATGGGGAAGAAGACATGTTAAGCTTTCAGTTCAGCCTCCTCCCATCCCCCAAATATATGTTTGTTATATTATTATTATTATTATATTATTTTGACTGTGAAAAATACACAGCATAGTTGCCATGGCAAAATGTTTGTTCTTTCTCATGATAGTCTAAGGGGGTTCTTGCTTTACTGAATGACCTTGGCACCCCACTGGCCTCAGGTACTGTGGCACAGCAACCAGCCCTGCCAGCCCAGCAAGCAAAGGGTTCTCCCTTTAAAGCTGCAGGGCCATTTGCTGCTTCAGCACCACAGCACATCCATCAATTTCAGGTGACTGATTGAGACTCCTACCTGAAAAGTGAGGGCAGAGGAACCAAAGCCGGGCATTTTCCATATCCTTGTTGGCACTCTTAAGGAGACTTCAGGAAAAGTCTAAGAAACTGTTACTGTTGCTGGTATGCACACCTAGTTCTTCTAACAGGTATTGTAGTATTAGGAGAGGAAAGAAAATGTCTTTTTTTTTTCGCCTCTCCTAATTGATATCAGCATACAGTTGTGGCTTCACTGTGAGTAACTGAGGTTGAATTATGTGTGCAGAAGCGGTGGCTCCCAATGAATTTCTGCACAAACCAGAGCTGGTTTAATATATATATGGCAAGTTCTATTGCAATTTGTATGTAGGACACTGACTTCTTTTTTGCATTTGGTTTATCAGGAGGGAGACTTGTGGAATTTCACTCATAGAGATGAGATGTTTGTAATCATTTGGTCAGCGGTATCTTATCAGTAAAATAGCAGCCTGCGCTTAGGACCAGCTTGCTTCTAAGGAACTTATTTCATTAAGTATAAGTTTGAGGAGAGCCAGGAGTTGCTATTTCACATGGTATACTTGACTGGAATATTTTGAGGAACTTCTGTCTATCAATGTAGTTACAAAATGGGGCTGACAGTACAGCCTGTAGAATTTTATTTATTTATTTTTGAAATTGAGGCAGATTGATGTAATTGCCCTTGTGGTATATTAAGTGTCTGCACAAGAAGCAGTGAACAATTATCTGTCATTGTATAACTGTTTCTATCATTGACAGAAGCCTGGCATGCCTCATGTAAAAGCATTATATCTGAAAAACATACTCGGATCCAGGTGCGGCTGGCATATTTCTAACAAAACATTCAAGGCTTTGTTGCTACAGTGGAATACTAACAATTAATGTGAAATCTAATAAGTGCGCTTCTGCGAAGTTTATAAATAAAACATAGACTGGTATTACTAGCTGCCAGTTGTATCCAGAAACACAAGCAGTGAACTGTGATAAATTGGCATCATGCAAATACTATTTGAGAACTAATTATAGTCCCTGAAATGATTAGCCATAATAATAAATCTTACTTTTCCAATTCTTCATGCTATTTTAAAATTAATTAAATATATAAAAGTAAGTCATGATTTTATGATTTAATCAAGTATCTGCTAGTACGAAGGTCTTTCTGAGGCAGAAGGAAGATCGGTGTCCTTTGATACTCCTCATTTGCAGTCCAAACTGTGAAGTATTCTGTTTGTATTGTACATAGCATTTTCTTGGCCAGGAAGCTTACTGGTTTTTTAGTATTTAGAGTGAACATAGGTGACAGAACCTTGTTCCCGTTCATTCATAACTGTATATAGGAATATAGTATAAAGGAAATCTACTTAGCAGGCAAAAGCCCCACTGCCTTCTTAGTAAATGCTTTACTCTGTTGAAATAGATCCTCCATACAGTAATCTAGGGCTTAATGTACACATTTGATGTTTTAACATGGGTCTTGAAATTATGAAAGAAACATTAGAAAGGCACTCTGAAAAGAACATTGAGAGCATTCGTTATTAAAGTGTCAAACTGTTGCAGATGCTGTTTTATATGCCCTTTTTTCAGTTCTGCACAGAATATCATAGCAAATAGCCTTTTATTCTACTCTGAAATTGGAGCAGTATCTTGACTATTCCTGCTTTTTCTGCTTAACTTACAGTTTTTATGCCTGCCTTTAGTTAGGGTACCCTTGTTTTTCTGTGGTTTTGTTTTTAGTCCTAATATGCTTTAACGTTATTTTGGTTTTCTGTAATCCTTTAGCTTCTCTTATCAATCACTTGTATTATAAAATTTTGCCTTATCTTCACTATTGTTAATTGCTTCCTCTTCTATTTTCTATGTGCAGATTACTTAACGTTTTATCAGTGCTTTATGTTTTCTTTTAATAGCTTTGCTTTTACATCAGCATATTTTTCCATCAGTAATGTTGACACATATATATTCCACTGACAGATGATAAGGAAAAATAGTGACTTCCACAGTTTATCATCTGTAATAGAAAGCTTAGTGTTTTTCTGAAAGATGATTAGAATGCAATTCCTGGTTTAAAAAAAATCATGATTTGTTCCTGGAGAACTTTAATATCAAGCTTTGTGGTTCCTTCAAGATTTAAAATTGAAGGGTACATAAAAAAAATTCACACTACATTGTTGTGCTCTTTAACATCTTCATAAACAACCTATTGTAGGGTACCTGCTTTAGCACAGGGTTGGAATTGTTGATTCCTTGAGGTGCCTTCCAACTCCTGCAATTCTGTGATTTTTTTTTCTGACTTTGACAGTGGGATTGAGGTGCTTTAGCACGGTGTGTTGGGATAGGACAGAGGGAAATGGTTTCAAACTAAAAGAGAGATTTAGACTGGATGTAAGGAAGAATTTCTTCTACATTAAGGGTGGTGAGGCACTGGAGCAGGTTGCCCCAAGAGGCAGTGAATGCCCCATCCTTGGAGACATTCAAGGTCAGACTGGCTGGGGCTCTGAGCAATCTGATGTAGCTGTAGATGTCCCTGTTCATTGCAGGAGAGTTGGACTAGATGAACTTTAATGGTCCCTTCCAACAAAAACAATTCTATGACTCTTTCGTATGATTATTTGGTATTCTTTCAGATGTGTGATAACCAAGAACATGAAATTTTTTTTAGGAGTATAATTACTTTTTTGGGTTTTTTTTTCTGTAAATAGTTTAAATGCAAGCATTTGTTCTGAAAAATTTGTTTATTTAGTTTGTTATTACACACTCTTCCCTTCCAGGCTAGTTGTGCTATAGAAATGCCAGTGAACTCATATGAGTGTAGAATTAAGAAAGGAAAATTAACTGTCATAACACTGCAACAGAAAGAAAAGCATTTTCAAAGTTGATTTAGAAGTAAACAAAAGTAGCAGCAAAGGAGGATTTTTGTTTTATGGACTGTGTAGAATTCCAGGCTTCTTCAGTCCCATGTACACACACAAAATTAAATGTCACAAGATTAAGGAAAAGCTACAAAATACAAGGACAGACTAATTTTAAATGCTGAAATTCTAATTTCATATTACAATTGACTGCTTCTGGTTCTTAATTTGTGTGAGTGCCTGAAGCTGATGTTTAAGCAGTATCTGTGATTTTCTGGTTAGCGTACGCTTCTCAAACTGGGCTAGCGAGTCACTATCGCTGACTGGCTTTTTGCTGTCAGTTTTTGCTGCCTTTTTTTACAGCTTTTTGCAACTTCTATATTTCTTGATTAAAGAAAACAAACAAAAAAACCAGAAATGCTATGTCCTGTGAAACTGCAAGAGTCCCATCATAATGGGACATAACTGAGGAGGTAACACAGTGCTTCCACCTGTGTGTGCCTAGTTCCCACAGTGAAATCTTTCACCAAGCTCCTGATACAGTGCTCGGAAAGAGTGAGTGCTTAAGGACAGACATACAGCGGGAGGTACAACGAGTGGGAGACAGCTGTTCTACGAAGTAAGAAAAGTTTAAAAAAAAAAAAATGTTTCTTAAATTTTGTGGGTTTTTTGTGCAACTCACCTGAGAATTGCAGTTTACAAACTGAAATTGATTTTCTTAGTTGAACCTAAATATTTTATTTCAAGTTAGAAACAGAAAGGATGAGATTTCTGCATACTGTTTTAAATGAGGTCAATTGGCAACAGTGCTTCTAATGTCCTATTTTCTTAGTGTTACTTTCTTCAGAAATGATAGATTTGTACAGTTTAATCTCTGGTTTAGACTAAGAGTGCACTATTCTTTGCAGTTTACTAAGTTTCTTCCATGTGCTATGAAATACTACTTACATAATATTCACACTATATTAAATAAGGAAACAAAACAAAAGCAGTCCAGTATTAAATAGGGAATGTAATTCATACAAAATACTTGCTTCTTGTGTCACTTTCCATAATACTTGTACACCACAGAAGAGTTAGTAGAATCAGGAATACACCTGCCAGACACATTACATTTTTAGTCTTGCTAACTCATAGTTTCATGTCAAAAATATCCTTAAGTATAGTATCTTATTAATCTTATAGCTAATCTATATTTGTATTGCATTCATTCCTCTTTCCTTTTGTTTTGTTACAAGCCCTATTAACATCCAGAGTTCCTTCTTAAAATGCAAGGGCTGCTCCGAAGTAATGTCTCCTATTTTATCATGTTGGCCCACGATGTCAGGGGCAGGTGTTGGTGGTATGGCAGGTGTTGGTGATACAGCAGTAGGAGTTGAACCTTCCCACCAATATCTCGTTACATTTTGTGACCATGTGACAGATGGCAGCAGGCAGGCAGTCTGACAAAATGGTGTCTGACATGGAATTGTGTATAAAACAAGGTCTGGAATTGAATTCTTCCATGTGGTAAAAATGGCACTCAATGACATTCATTGACACTTGCTGAATGTTTATGGAGGCTGAACAATGGAAGTGAGCTCAGTGAGGCAGTGGGTGGTGCATTTCAGCAGTGGCAACAGTAACGGTGGGCCACATCTGCTGGTACAGATTTTTAGGAGCATAGCATGCTTGTTCTTCACTGGTGAAAATGCATAGCTAGTGGGGGTTACTATATTGAAAAATAGCTGAGAAGTTTTGCAGCTAAAAATTTGCTCTATCAAATGGTGTGATTGTGCTCTTTGTATTTGTCATAGTTTCCACAGAAATAAGTAGGTGGCATTACTTTTGGAGTGACCCATGTAATTACCATATGTGCATTAGTCTTTTAAGTATTTGTGTCAGTATGTTCTAATAGTACTGTGCTGTAGCTTTCTAAAGCAGTTCAGAACTCAGTTATCTGTCTCTTTAGTGAGCACTGCAGGTTCTGGAATAGTTGCTGTACTTGAATTATTTAAGTATTTAAAAAAAAAAAAAAACCCAAAGTAGTACTTTCAGATTTGCACAAAGTCAAAATAAACTAGAAGATATACCTATGTTACTGTGAAGTTATTCCCACCAGTTAGTGACTGACTTCTCAAAGGTTTTTAATATAAATACAAAGGGGGCATTTTAAAAGAAAAGTAATTGATGGCTATTCAAGACTGCTTACTAATATGAATATTATAAAACCAATAGAATGGCAACTGCAATCTGTGTAGAATATTAATGTGCTACTTTACATGTAGTGGGTCTTTATTTTGAGCTCATTTCATAGGTAAGCTAGTGTAGATTGTTTTCAATATGAAATGTGATAGGCAGCTGTATTAATAAAATCTTGTTGCACATAGAGCCATCTCTTAATATGCAATTAAACACAGTTTTAAATTGTAAATACTGCAATACAGGAGCAGCAAATTAAAAAACACTCCAGGCATTCTGTCATTTTTTTTGTAATTTAGTGTATCAAGATGGTGTTTGCTATTTTAGATTTAAATTCGGAAGATTTCAGTTAGTGTAATTTTTCCTTTTTAACTGTAATGAATGATTATTCTCTTTCACTATTAAGAGTGAATTTCACTTTATTTACAGAAAACAGGTTGTTAGCTGGTATTTCCAGACAGAGCAACTGTTTTAAACTAACTACTTCCTTACTAACTATTTACTAGGACTATGAGATGAGCTAATGGAGATATAAATTATAAGTTGCAGCAAGCTTGGTCAACTTGTCTTCTCAGAAAATACGTAACAGAATAGAAAGGCTTCAGATAAGAGTAGCAGATCTGGAAAAGTGCAAGGTCATCTACTGAAATAGAAGGAAAGATTGTTTTTTAAGGAGGAAAGAAAAATCAAGTATACAAGCCAGAGAAGATACCTTAGTTCAAAGCTAACATCTACTATATTTTGTTTGTTACTTACTCCATGTGGGAATTCCGTGAAAATTCTCACCATGTGAGATAATTTTCTGAAATCTTTTTTTCCTTCTCTGCTTTACTTTCTATCTTTGGACTATTGATATCACTTCAGGTTTGTTTCTTTCTAACGTAGTAATTTTCAGCCAGTATGGTTCTCTGACGATCCAAGTCTGATGGATCCAAACGGTGAGGAAGAAAATCAATCATGTTTCTAACGTTTAGCATGTTCTTAGAAAACTGCCCCAGCATTTTTAAATGTTTCCAAAAGTATTATAAGTTTCTCAGAAAGAAAATGGGACACGTAGGCAGATAGCAGGGATGGGAATATTGTGTACAAAGTGGAACTGCTTCCTTTTCACAGGAGTCTCCCACCCTCAAGCACTAGATGCTTCTAGGACCAATGTGTGTGGATTACTTCCATAGAAATATTTCTAAAGTGCTGCAAAGCATATATGTTGAGCTGTTTTTCTGGTACGAATGACTCCAAGGTGAGAAACAGCATTGGTTTAGGAAGAGGTACTGTTGACTATTTGACTCTCCGTATTATTACATTAGATGGATAGTGGGACACTATCTCTCCTGCTAAGAACTTGTACACACTTGCTTGACACCAAAAATGTGTCTTAGGACAGGCAAGATGAACTTAGTGCTCTGAAATGAAAGATATTTGTCCTAAATGATGATGATTTTCAACTTCTGAGTAAAGATGGCAGAAAACTGCCTTTTCAAGTTCTACTGCCTTTTTCAGCCTTTAGAATAAATTCACAAAGCTTTGTACAATTTGTGCTTAACTTTGTCAGTTAACTCTAGTAAAACAGCAAAAGCCACTTACTGTACCCAGAGGAAAGTCTTGTGTCCAATTCTTAAGCACCAGCAGAAGATACATATCTGGTCTGTTATCACTTCCATTCTTGCTATTGAAAAATCATGGTATATTAGGATGGTTGCCCCTGAAACTGCTTGAATTCATTTACCTCACCTCATTTGAGACCACCTAGCTTTGGAATTTGGCAGTACTGAGAAGTTTTTGTCTTCAGATCATGTAGATCCTCATGAAGCGTCAACTGACTTGCTATTGCAAGTTCTGCCATCCCACAAGCATAGGGATTCTTCTTTTTACCCTGTGAAAGTCTTCCTCTTTTAATCTGTTGCCTAAACACATGCATAGGAGAAGCAACACGCTTTAGAGATCAACTACAATTGCCCTCTACATGACAGTCGTAAGAGGGAGTACTTCATGGTTGAGCATATGTATACTCTATGCTTCTGGGCAAAAACTACATTTTTTTTTTCCCAGGCTGATCACAGAGGTCTTTCAGCCCTCAGGCAATACATTCTTTGTCATCAGATGTTGACGCAATGTCCCTGTATTAGTAAGGCCATCTTAAATCTGGCAAAGTCATCATAAAAGTCTCCAGTTTCAAGCAATCTAATGAATAGATTAAAAAAAATCAACCAACATAGATTACTTGACTTTTCATTTGGTTTAGCTGCGTGGTGGAGGGAGTTGTTACTTCTGAAGCTACATGGGATGTAGATGGTGGATGATAATTATAAAACAGTCATATTCTAGAGGTGAGACCCAGAAGCATGACAGTGGAATTGGGAAGTTCTTTGCATCGTCAGTTTCTCCTGGCAAGATATCAGGCTGTATATACAAATTCAAGGTTCTGCATAAGCTGGTCCTTGCCCCCTATTTTTTATTTTTGTACTGACTTCAGGTAGTTTTCTTTCCAAGGCTTGTTCTGTTCATCATTAAGTTGCTACAGGCAGCAATGGATGTACTTGCTACTCTCTCTAAAACAAAGGCCTCACTATTCTTGTGAGGAACATGTAGTGACTACTTATTAATTCTTTCTGATGATGTAGTGGATGAGGTCTTTCATTAAAAATTTTAGAGGCATGTTAAAATCCCTAGTGACAATTCTCACCTTTCAGAGGAATCCAGTTCCATGGGTCATATTTAGAAAGGCAACACTTCTTGGTTGTTCTGTCAGTAAATCCACTGAAATTACATTAGCGTTGCCCAGTTGAACATCTCTTTGAGAAAAGTGTCACGAAGTGCCTACCCTCACATTGGCAACATGCTCACGAGGCCTGATGCATTCCTTTTCCAATTCTCTACTTTTTGCAGTTTTCACTATTATATGCGGGATGTGCATTTCCTGAAGAGTAGATCTCTGCGTATAAATTGTATTAGCACAGCCAGAAGCTGTTAGTTTCCCATGTGTTCAATCTGAATCATTCTAACCCTGCTTCTTTTCAAGGATACTGTTCCTGAAGATCTTCTACAACAGGTTAGGTATTTTTCCTCCTTTCCAGGATAAGAAGTGGTGTCCTGCAAAATGAAAGAAGGCTTTGCACTTCATAGACTCTTACGCTGAAAACATATAGGATGGACATTGGTCTAGAACACAGTCACTAAGTTCCTTTGTCTGTATGTGAGTTGATAACTCTTGGACTTCCAAGGTCAGGGGTAAAACATGTACATGAAGTTGCAGACGACACCAAGCTGGCAGGAAGTGTCGATCTGCCTGGGGGTAGAGAGGCCCTACAGAGAGATCTGGACAGGCTGGATCTCTGGGCTGAAGCCAACGGGATGAGGTTCAACAAGACCAAGTGCCGGGTCCTGCACTTTGGCCGCAACAACCCCAGGCAGTGCTACAGGCTTGGGGCAGAGTGGCTGGAAAGTTGTATGGAGGAAACGGACCTAGGGGTATTAGTCGACGCTCAGCTGAGCATGAGCCAGCAGTGTGCCCAGGTGGCCAAGAAGGCCAATGGCATCCTGGCTTGTATCAGAAATAGTGTTGCCAGCAGGAGTAGGGAAGTCATTCTCCCTCTGTACTCAGCCCTAGTGAGGCCCCACCTCGAGTACTGTGTCCAGTTTTGGGCCCCTCACTGTAAAAAAGACATTGAGGCCCTGGAGCGTGTTCAGAGGAGGGCGACAAAGCTGGTGAGGGGTCTGGAGCACAGGCCTTATGAGGAGCGGCTGAGGGAGCTGGGATTGTTCAGTCTGGAGAAGAGGAGGCTCAGGGGAGACCTCATTGCTCTCTATAACTACCTGAAGGGAGGTTGTAGTGAGCTGGGGGTCAGCCTCTTCTCTCTTGTAACTAGTGACAGGACGAGGGGGAATGGCTTCAAGTTGTGCCAGGGGAGATTTAGGCTGGACATTAGGAAATACTACTTTTCTGAAAGAGTGGTCAGACACTGGAACAGGCTGCCCAGGGAGGTGGTTGAGTCGCCGTCCCTGGAGGTGTTCAAGAAACGTTTAGATATAGCGTTGGGAGACCTGGTTTAGTGGGGTTATGTTGGTGGTAGGTGGATGGTTGGACTGGGTGATCTTGTAGGTCTTTTCCAACCTAGCTAATTCTATGATTCTATAAGTTCTTTCTTGTTTGTTGATAAATCCTTTTGTCACCTAGAGACAAGGGAGATTGGAACAGATCTTGAGACATTTTATTCTTAAAAGAGATAACTATCAAGAACCTTCATCGTTCCCTTTATGGAAAGGTAAAGCTACAGAGCGGTAATGGCCTCAGGCTACCCCTGTACAGCTCTGTGAACAGAGATCCTACTGAGGGAACAGTAGGTGGAAAAGGTCTAGTTAACCCTTTAGGATTAAGAAATTCAAGTCTTTCAATTCTTATTGGCCAGAGGATTGAGGACTGAAAAGAGAACTAAATGAACCATGTGATGTTAAGCCCTCCATGTTTGGGAGGGAATCTAACTTACAAGATAGTAAGGAAAAGAGGTGGACCTGTGGGGGGGGGGGGGGGGGGGGGGGGGGGGGGGAGCTGTTCATATTATTCTTTGTTTTATGCTACTATGACATAGGCAGCTATCATACTATGTCCACATAAGTGATAATTTCTTTCTAGAAACTTCAGCTTTCACCAGGGTTCCATACAGGCCCTAGTAAGTAAGTTTACGTCAGCACTCTCTAATAGCTCTAACACCTCAATCCTAGTATGCTATCTTTTAGGTTTCTCAATGCAGATGCTGTTTCACTGGTCTTTGTTCAAATCTTTTTGATTTTGGTTACACCTTAAATTCTGTTTGGGTAGTTTATTGAGGACAGGCTGAGAGAGCTGGGGCTCTTCAGCCTGGAGAAGAAAAGGCTCCAAGGAAACCTCATAGCGGCCTTCCAGTATCTGAGTGGGGCCTACAGGAAAGCTGGGGAGGGACTTTTTATAAGGGCATGCTGCGACAGGATGAGCGAAAATGGTTTTAAACTGTAAGAGGGTAGATTTAGACTAGATATTAAGAAGAAATTCTTTACTGTGAGGGTGGTGAGACACTGGAGCAGGTTGCCCAGAGGGGTTGTGGATGCCCCCTCCCTGGAAGCATTCAAGCCAGGCTGGATGGGGCTGTGAGCAACCTGGTCTAGAGGAAGGTGTATCTGTCTGTAGCAGGAGTAGTTGGAACTAGATGATCTTAAACATCCCTTTCAACCCAAAGCATTCTATGAGTCTGTAATTGTTTCTAATGATTGCAGGAATTGGTGATTCTACTTCAAATCTAATTGCTGTAAACTTCTATTATATGTTTCTGTTGTTTAGGTGCAAGAATCTGCTTTTGGGGGACTCAGTGAAATGCAGCATGCTGCTCATCATTCTTAGTGTTATTTTTCCGAGATCTTTGGCTTACTGCGGAGGCTCTATGTAATTGGTAGTTAAGGTACGCAGCCCTTAGGTGCCCAACTCAGTAGTACTGAGTTGTTCCTCACAGAGTCCTTGTCCTTGTGAGGGACTAAGTGGCATGTACTTCACCAGCTGTCAGTTCTAGGTAGTGTTAGTGATCTGTGCTAATGATTTGGCATTAAAAAAATAAGATGCCAAAGAATGAAAAATCACATGCTTCTCCTGCCATATGTAAATCTTCTAAATTTTCCTTAACTTTCTTCTAGGTCATTTCAAATTCCCAGATTCATCATTTCATGATGACATCCTGTTAGCACAGTGAATAGGTTCTGCTGTATGTGGCAGTGTGTGTGCTGAAGATGTTATCATCTAAATTTTGATGTAGCTGCACTTTCTAGAATCTTTCCTCTTAGTTAAGGCCAATTCTGTCATTGCCAACTACTGACACATAAGATTCTCAGAACATTTCAGACTGGAGATTTGGCCATGCACACAGCGTGACTCGCACAGCAGAGATCTTGCCCCAGGCTACTTTAAATGGGGATCTTAACTATTCCAGAGTTGGGTATAGGAAGCCTTTGGACTTGATTCAGCTTGGTATAATACATTTCAATAATAATACCGCTCTAACTGCAGACCTTCTTCTAAATTCTTCAATGATTGGTTCGGATTATATTGTAATGTAGAATTGTAAGCATTTTTTAATACATGATCCTGTCTGTAAAGTTTCTGTGTTACTTTCTGCTTCAAAATTTGAAGGAAGAAAATAGTTTGTTTCTAACAGCTAAATTATTGTTTAATCCCTTTCAAGTTTCCTTTGTTGTGCCTTTTTGTTTTTCTGGTGTTCTGTCAGGATGCTACAGTTTTCATACAAAGTTGCAGAAGTTTGTCAGTTTCAAAAAAAGATTTCTAAATGTAGCTGTCTTTAGAGATGTT